>NC_064622.1:84093658-84396689 GCF_023898315.1 Schistocerca nitens | reverse complement strand
ATTAACATTTCCTGGATAAATAAAAAAGCTGGTGTTGATAAAGAGCCAGGCATCAGAAAAGTAATCGCTTGTAGGTCAGGTACTACAGATCTCCACTTCTGTATCCTGGAATAATGTCGGCATTCGCCACGTAGGCGTCTCCGCCTACACGCATCAGAAAAGAGAGTGGAAATAAAGCAGGGACAAACGGCGGAAGTCTGGGATGAGAGAATGTGCCGAAGCAAATCAGTAAGCCATGTGGAACGATCTCCGCACCAGGGGACGCAAAAAAGAGTACGGTCTAGGGCGCGCAAGAAGCCTTGGACTCCGTGCGGTGGAAATTATTACTCCCACCTGCGAATCAGAGGGAGGGTCGTCGCTTCTTCTTCGCAGCGAGGCGGTCTTACTATTAGCTGTAATAAGCAGTACCTGCGACCGAGAAACTAGTGCCAACGCGCCTACAGCTACGAGGGCTGTTCATTAGAGGCTCCCTTTCCCTTGTCTCACCTTGATCAACTTTACAATGTTGGACGTCTTCTGCACGTAGGTGGCGTTTCACAAAAATATTAAACTCTCACCCAGAGAATTTTGCAGATTTCAGATCGAGATGAACGAGATCGTAGGCCTACATCCTTTCTTTCTAAGATGGAGCGCTAGCTGCGTGGAACTAGCGAGGATTTTCAATACACTTTTAATTATCACCTCAAAAATATGAAGTTGCTTTTTTTGTTGCAGGTACATAACTGAGCTGGTACAAAGTGAAATTCCCACAACACATTACCATAGCATGTCGCTAGAGAAGCCAAAACAAAATGCGGCATCCCATTGTTAAATTGGAGCATCGTGCGCTAATTTGTTTTCTGCCTTTGAAGGGGTATCACGATGCAACAAAACATTCTGAGCCGGTGGAAATGTTCGCTAAAGTGTACCACAACACGGCGCTCTGGTTAGGTTTCAACATCTTGCTCTACCTGCTAGGTTCCGAGACTCCTGGCTAGAGAGAGAAACGTAGCAAGTACGACACTAGTGTTCCAGGTTGCATAATTCACAAATCAAGGCGCCGTTGTTACATCGCCGTTAAAAGGCCGGCGCAATCGAGATACAGGCCCTGCAACGAAATTGCGACGTCGTAGTAGTCGGCTTGTCCGCCCCACTTCCATGGGAAGCCTAAGGGAAATCACTGTGTGACTTCTCGCCACGGACTGTCTTTCTCGTTGGCCTCGTGACGGGTTCATTTTGTCTCTGTGTAGTTCCGGGACTATGGCGAGTCTGAAAAGAGAACCGTGGCGCTGCAGTGGCTTCATACTTGTCGACTCGTTCTTTATTACAAGGGAACATTCCCAAGTGTCAACAAACGATCTTCATTACAAAATGGAACAAATGGCTCTGAGCACTATGGGACTCAACTTCTGAGGTCATCAGTCACCTAGATCTTAGAACTACTTAAACCTAACTAACCTAAGGACAACACATACATCCATGCCCGAGGCAGGATTCGAACCTACGACCGTAGCGGTCGCGCGGTTCCAGACTGTAGAGTCTAGAACCGCTCGGCCACTCCGGCCGGCGATCTTGATTAAACTTGGCAGGTGTGTAGAGGAGGGCAAAAAATGCAGCACGTATTTTTTTGTTTGTATCCAGTCTCGCTTTCAAGGGGTAAAATATACCATGAAAGGTAATTTGGCATATTAGGTTTTGGAGAGACTATCTTCGAGACTATGATATGTAAAAATGTTTCTCATATAAAAGTTGATACGTAATGAATGTTCTTGAAAACTGTGCAATCGAATTTTGTAATATTCTGAAATTTTGTAGAATACCCCAACCCCATTAATTAATTTTGAAAAGTGAAAACTTTTGTTATAACATAAATTAAAGAAGCTTTCAAACTACATACATACATGCATAATAAAACTGGTTTCTGAAATACTATTTTTGGAAAATACGCTGCACACAGTGTGCTGTCGGAGTATTTTCAACACGCCTTGTTAAAATATCCAAACATTCATTATTAGCCCAGTTGTTTATTTTATTTATATTTACTTGTGTTTTAAATTGTTATTTTATATTTTACATTCTTTTCTGTTTTTTAGTTTATTGTTAGTCATACATGTATTTTATTCATTGAGAATAATAAGTAACTCATTATTATGATACGAAGTCATTACAGTGATGATAATCTGTAAATAAGTGCTTAAAACAAACTTTTTTTTACACCATGAAAGAAAAACGACTTTTATTTCTTCACATGATATACACGACAGAGAACATAATACAAAGCAAAATTTAGCAACATTTCAAGTTGTTACAGATGATCCTCTAATATCCTAATTTGTATCAGGCACATTTCAGTACATTGATAAGCTGTGGCGACAAGAATTGATTAAGTACTAGTGACTGCAGTTTAATTACATTGTTTCTCAATTGGGGGTTGACATCAAAAACATTCAACAGAACTAATCCGAGTATTTTCTCACAAGGTTTCTCTAAGATTGAAAGCTGTATCGATGTATCTGGTTTTGTTGTTGGAAGAACCTTACGAGAAGATATCCAGATCTAGCTCTGTTGAATGATTTTTATGTCAGTCTCCACTCGAGAAACAGTATATTTAAGCTGCAGTCACTATTACGCATTCAATTCTTGGCTCCACCCTTACCAAAGTACTCAAATATGCCTTATACAAATTAGGACATTTCGAGGATCATCCCCAAAAATTTGAAGTCCTGATGAATTTTGTTTTATATTATGCTCTTTGTCGTCTACATTATGTGAAGAAATGCGTTCATTTGATGTGCACGGTGTAAGAAAACGTTATCTTTTAAGCATTTATGTACAGATTAAGATTATTGTAATGATTTTGTATCATAATAATGAGTTATTTATTATTTTCATTAAAACAAATACACATAGTTGAAACAGTAAACTAAAAACAAAAAAGAATGTAAAATATAAAAAACAATTTAAAACATAAGTAAATATAAATAAAATAAACAACTGGGCTAATAATCGATGTCTGGATATTTTAACAAGGCATGTTGAAAATACTCTGACAGCACACTGTGTGCAGCGTATTTTCCAAAAATAGTATTTCAGAAACCAGTTTTATTATGCATGTATGTATGTAGTTTGAAAGCTTATTTAATTTATCTTATAACAAAAATTGTCACTTTTCAAAATTAATTAATGGAGTTGGGGTATTATACGGAATTTCAAATTATTACAAAATTCTATTATACAGTTTTCAAGAACGTTAATTACGTATCAACTTTTATATGAGAAACATTTTTATATATCACCGTTTCGAAGATTTTCCCTCTAAAACTAATATGGAAAATTACCTTTCAGGATGTGTTTTGCCCCTTAAAACTGAAATCTGGCACAATACGTATTGCATTATTATCCCCCCCTGTACACACCAGCCAAGTTACATCAAGATCGTTTATTTACACTTGAAAATTTTCACTTGTTAATGAAGCATGCGAAAGTGTGACCCTTAAATGAAAGTCCGTCTTGTGAGACGGTGGAGAGTGTACGATGAAAATTAATTTATGCAAAGTACAGAATTGCAGTTATTTTCCATTAGAGGAGAAGTGATAGGTGGAATAAATTTCACGCTGTAGTCCACACTTCGGTCGAAAAATATACAAATTACGTCCAATGCAAACAAAATGGTTGTAACTTCCTGGCAGATTGTGTGCCCGACGGTCCCGACTTCGAGACTCGGTCCAGCACACAGTTTTAACCTGTCAAGAAATTTCATATCAGCGCACACTCCGCTGCAGAATGGAAATTTCATTCTGAAAGTGGTTGTATTCTTGTTTATTCCACTTCCACCACGAGAAAAATATGTGCTGCGTCAAACGAAAACTGGGCAAAGAGAAACATCACTGTTATGTCACTGTGACAACAAAGCAGGCTATCTCTGAATTCATTTAATCATAGCAAATTCCGTTTATAGGCTACCAACAAGTTGAGTTGCTTATCATTCATTTCTGTTATTTGTTTTTAATAATTGAATAAAAAGTTACCGGACTTCCGACCACGTCAAATGCTTGAGATTTCACGAGCTTCCAGTCAAGCGCTCCGTTGCATTGTCAGGCGATATGACTGCCAGTAGGCTGATGTTACGCCCATTATATATGTTATAGTGGAAGTGAAAGTTTCAGGAAAAGTATACCGTCACTGGGGATAGTGCACCTACACTGGCCCATTTAGTGAAAGTGGATTACTGATTCCAGTTCTGTCAAACAATACACGTGCAATATCACTAGTTATTTATTTATTTAGCGTATGGCAAGTACAAATCACGTTTATAGAGAAATAAGCTGCTACAATAACTTTATAACTTTGGCACTAAAAAACAAGACAAAGAATTAAATACAGTTATGTCATGAACAACATATATATAAATAGACATTAACGTTTAGGTTTTTAATATATTGAACTACACTTCGAGTCGCATCCAGGAAGCCCGTTGTTTGACCTGTGTAGGCTCTCAGAGGGCACTCTGCAATGATGTGTCGGATCGTCTGCTTCTCAGCGCCGCAGTCGCACTTTGGGGATGGTGCTCTTCCACATTTGTGTAGAGAGTCCGCACATCGACCGTGGCCCGTCCTTATCCTGTTGAGGATGGTCCAGGTTTTACGTGGTAAGCCAAAGCCTGGAGGTCTGTTCGACGGTTTCAGTAAGGTGTTTACCTGTGCTGGTGCTGATTCTTCCCATTCCACTTTCCAGCGTTCTTCAAGACAGAAACCATTTTCCTCCAGATCTTTGGCCCTTATAAGAGGTGGATCTCCAGAACGCAATCTATCTCTGTCAATGCCATTGCTCAAAGCGTGAATCGGAAGTTGCGGGTTGTCTTGTATTTTTTTAAACTCTCTGAGAAGCGTATGTTCTCTTCGTAAGTGAGGTGACGGTATGTGGCTCAGTACAGGTAGCCAGTGAATGGCGGTTGATTTTATTGTACCTGAAATAATCCTCATAGTTTGGTTCACTACTGTGTCCACCATCTTGGTGTGAGCGCTCATTAGCCAAACAGGGGAACAGTACTCTGCCGCAGAGTAGACAAGTCCCAAAGCAGAGCATCGCAAGGGAGAGGCGGAGGAGCCCCGGCTGGTACCACATAGTTTCTGAATATTGTTCCTAGTACGGATTTTTGCAGCAGTGTTGATGAGGTGTTGTTTGTAGCTCAGGGTTCTATCTAATGTCACTCCCAGGTATTTTGGATTTTTATTATAAGGCAGAATATTGTTAACAAAATATATCTTAAGGCGTCTGTTAGCCAATTTATTATTCAGGTGGAAACACATAGCCTCAGTTTCAGTTGGACTAGGTTGTAGTCTCCATTCACGAAAGTACGTTACCAGCAAGGACAAGTCGCTTGTCAGGACAGTCTCAGTATGCTCCATATCTCGATGTTGTGTAAATATGGCCCAGTCATCTGCATATCCAAACTTTTCAGATTTAGTATTAGGCATATCGGCTATATACATGCTGAAAAGTAGCGGTGCCACTATCACTAGTGACTGTATACCTTGTAACCTCCCCACAAAATTAAAATAATAATAATATGAATATGATTCTTATTTAGTGCAACCTCAAAACAAAATTCTTTCACAGTGTAACCTCCCCACAAAATTCATTTACATTTATAACCTCCCTACAAAATTCTTTTCACATTAACCTCCACACAAAATTCTTTCTGATTTAATCCAAGCTCAAAATTCATTCACATTTAACGTAACCTCAAAACAGAAAATTCCTAAACCTCTCAATAGTAAAAATTATAATTATGTCGTTCACATTCAGTGTAACGTCCCAATAAAAAATAAATTCAGTAACCTGGTAATAAAACAATGTAACTAACCTCTCAATTAAATTGTCGCTCACTTACGACTTTTCAATAATTCACTGTGAATTTAACCTGGTAAATTTTGGACGACAGCAGTGCTGCGTCATGGCCCTGAAAGATCATTCTGAATAAAAAAGGAAAAATTCTTACCTCAAGGAACTCGCCGGATATATCTGCTCTTACAATAAATTTTTCCGGCACAGCTCTGTGCAATGCTTGCCGACCTATCTGTCATTTATGAAAGGAATCAACTTATTTTTCTATTGCAATAATCGGGATGATCATGGATGGGAGAAATTAGTAAATTCTTTAAATTGAAATGAATGGTTGTTAAAAGTTACTTTTTATGAGGAAGATTATTATTACGAGAGTTTTAAAACATTTACATGCGACTTGAGATAACATTACTACATATGCGTGAGGCTGCTTTTTACCTTACACAATAATACTCAGGCTCCGGCATCGCTGCACCGCGACCGGGCCAGCCAACACGATACACCAGACCAGACCAGAGCAGACTCCAGACTAGCAACAACTTACTGCTACAGCTACACAGTTCCTACTGCAGTCAACACTGCTCTCTGGTCAGAGACCTTGCATATCGCAGGCAGCGCATGAGCAATACATCGAAATTACATCTGCTTGGGCCTCTTACATAACCCTCCACTGGGGGGGGGGGGGGGGGGGGCAAAAATTTGGCAGCGATGGTGAGTCAATTGGACTTGCCATGAGCAACAAATTTTTCTAAAATCTACTTAATTAACTAAGTTTACAGACATAGAGTATATACATATATATGTAAGTGCAGAACATGAAATGAAATAGAGTGCACATGCACTGAGTACAGAACATATCAAGCAATGACAAAATGTGTACGCAATGAGTACAAAACACATTAACAAATGACATAAAGTGCACACGCACTGTATATATTTTTTACCGTTTTACAAGAACTAGGAAACGAAAGGGAAGGATTGCATCATGGTTGTAGCACAGTAGGTTGCACGTAGCTGCACTGAAAGTCCATATCTTTCTACAGAAGCACAACACCAAGTGAGACAATCTGAAGTTCTCTTCCCTGATGTATTAATCAGTGTAGCCAAGACACTGAAATGTCGTATTAATATTCAATGTTATCATTTTGGTAGTACATTAGGTACACCAAACAGTGGGACCATAATAACATCTCCATCGTTCAAGGTGGTGGAAAGCATGATGTGTCAACACCACATTCTTGTAAGGTACACCAACGTAGAATCAGTGCAAAAACCAAATATAGTGCTCCATGATAATGAGGATAGACAGGACAAGCGTATATTGCAGTAATTTCTGGTAATTAGGTCAGAAGGTGAAGGACATTAAGTCTTATGCTAGTCATCATAGAGAATTACACTAGTCTATTAACCGATTTGAGTAATTGTTGGCACTCACTGCCTAGTTACTAAACATTTCTGTACTATGTATGGAGTATTACAGAACATTATTCATAAGTCATCTGATTACACTAAATATTGGCACTCATTGGCCAGTTACAAGCCATTTTTATGCATTATTTAGAAGTGATCATTCAAAGCAAGAGTTAATTAATGGCATACCATTTACATAATTCATCTAGTTATAGTAACCATTGGCACACATTGCCCAGTTACAAACCATTTTTATGCATTATTCAGAAGTCATCATTCAAAACAGGAGTTAATGAGTGTAGCATCAAGCTACTGGTATTCATATATAATAGCATGTAAATGACATAAGACAAATTTAAAATATAAGAAACAGTGACATTCATTGGCCAGTTACAAAGTATTCATATAGTTTTATAAAACATTATTCAGTATTATTCAGAAGTCATCATTCAAAATGAGAGTTAATTATTGGCATAGCATTTATAGAGTATAACAAAAATATTATTTACAGAAATTATTGGCATAGCATTTATGCATTATTACAAAACATTCAGTATTACTCAGAACTCATCATTCAAGTGACATAGGACATATTTAAAATGTAACACACTGTAACTATTAATCAAGGTCTGTGGTCCAATAATACATAGATATAATGTATTCAATACATCTGAGAAATCTGCATTATATTTAATACTAAAAATATCTCTTAAACTAGTAGCATTATTTGGGACTGGTAATACATTTTTTTGTGCCAGTAATGCATTGCGTTGCGATCGATAATTAATTGCTGGGGCATGAAAATATTTGCTTTTGACTTATTGCTCGAAAGAAGGATTAATTACGTCATTCGTCATGAGTCAGCTGTAGCAAGGTTATGAAACAAGTAGAGTATATATGATCACATTCATGAATGACACACACAAATGGGTAAAAAAATGCAAGTACCAAAACAGGTTTAATAACTAACTGTTTATAGCACATTAATTTCATGAATAGCTTCTCCTGGAAAAAATACAACATGGATTATTAAGCTGAAAGAAGAAACGCATATTATGCTGAAAAGTAGTGAACTTCGAATTAACACGTAATGAAACGTGTACTCAATATGTGTGTTCTCTAGCTGTCCTTTCCAAAACATTCAGTCATTATACCATGCGATATAAGACATACTGTCAAAACGAACTGCAACAAATACTTAAATAACTACATAGCATTTCTTAACTAACAGTAAATATATAAACTTCATCATTATCCTCATCTGCAAAGAAAAACTTCATTATTCATATTACCATAACTTCATTACTATCATCACCTGCAAAGAAAAACTTCATTATTCATATTAGCATATTCTTCATATAACTATTCATCATCATTCATTATCATCTGCAAAAAAGACACTTCATTATTTATTATTCATATTACCATTTACTTCATACAACTATTCATAGTATAGGGTTTCTTATTTCTAGCATAATTCATCACTAAAACTAAGACGTGTAGTTCTGTCTGGCAGCCTGCATCAATCGCCTCGTATTCTGAAAGAAAAATAATTAGTTAAGACTGCTATCATACGATGTGTATAGTATATTCTTGTTAATGCTTGTTAATTCTGATCCATTTACTCTTCATCACAAACTATTCCATTTTCTTTCGTTGATTCCGAAGGTCAAATTCCCATTTCATAGTAATCCACTGTGGTTTGTTTAATTTATTTCTTTTACACGTTATTGCTTTCTGAAAATGATGAATAAGGATTAATATCTTGCATTTAAGTCATATACCCATTAAATAAAAACTGGTTTCTAGTAATATAATTAAGCATACACCATAACATGAGAGAAAACGTATTAGGTCAAAAACATAGACAGTTTTCAAGTGCAAAAAAAATGTACACAGAGCATCATAATGTAGTAGCAAAAAAAATGTAAATTAGTCAAGATATTGAGATATCATAAGGAAAAATGTCAAAGTCAACTGGTGTTTGTTATATCTTAAAGATTTCGTAGTGCGTACAAACAAAACAGGAAAACAATCATACATACACGAAAAATTGAAAATGTGCACGGTCTGATATATAACGACAAGAAAAGCGACCTGCTAACCTTACCTTGCCGGGCACTTGCCAAGAAAAAATATGATAATCATAAGTAATTGTTCATATAAATATAATTGTGTAAGTGGTCATATAAAAATTAGAAAATGGCATTACAGTGTGATAAATCATAAAGCATGTTCATTCAATAAAGGGTTTAATATTGGAGACATGGTGATTGCCTTACTTTTTCTGGTTCTCAGAGTTTCGACGTGTACTACATTGGGGTGAGGAATGCTGCGAATTCGATATGGACCTGCGTATGGAAGCTCAAATTTACTACATCTACTTTTTCCTCTGTTGGATAAATAGTGTGTACGTACTAATATCTTCTGTCCAATGTGAAAGTCACGGCGTGTACAAACCTGTTTTTGCTGTCTTCTCCGGCGCTCTGCGGCACGTTTGATTTTGTTCAGCGCAATGTCAATTATTTCATGGTGTCGTAGTCTACGAGATGTAGGAAAGGTTACTAATTCATTTATTTTGTTAGATGGTTCAACATTTTTCAGTATAACACACGGAGATAGCATAGTAGATTCATTCGGTATGGAATTAATTACATACTGGAATGAGAGTATGTATGTGTCCCAATCAATACGTTTTTATGGCAGTATATTCTACACAGTTTACCAATTTCTTTCATTTATCGTTCACAAGGGTTCGAAGAAGCATGGTACCTGGATATATAGATCGGAGAAATGTTTCTAGCTCGTAACATACGTCTCCATATAGCAGATCGAAACTGTGATCCATTGTCGGAAATTCAGAATGTGCTTGCCTATCCCTGGACCAAATAGTGTTTTTACCCGTCAAATGACATAATCTACGGATGTCTAAAGCAGAGTAATGAATAAATTTACGAAAAAACTTAATTAAACCCAAAAAGCTGCGTAGTTGTTTCTTCGTCGTAGGTACAGTAATGTCACGTAAAGCTTGAAGTTTTTCCGGGTCAGGCGTAATGCCTTCTGCTGAAATTACATATCCAAGAAATTTTATAGAAGTTTTGCCAAAGTGCGATTTACTGAGATTAACTGAGTCCTTGTGCACGAAAAGTTCGTAACAGTTGTTCAAGAATCAAATTGTGTTCAGGCCAGTTAGCTTCTGCAATAAGAATGTTGTCTACATCCGTTGTGGTTCTGTCTTTTAATTCTGTCGGAAGTATATTATTCAAACCGCGAATAAATGCTGCTGAAGAAATAGTTAAACCAAACGGTAATTTGCAAAACTGGTAACAGTCACCAAAACAGAGAAAAGCTGTGTACTTTCTGCAGTTCGGATGGAGCTGAATTGCCAAAATCCCGATTTCAAATCTAACGTGGAATAAATAGCAGTACCATGAAATTTCTGTAGAAGTTTTTCTAGTGTCTGTGGGCGATCTGTTTCATTAATAATAATGTCATTGATGTGACGCGAATCAAGCACGAGGCGAAGTGAACCATCCTTTTTCTTAACAATATGGGGCGGGTTTATGTACGGACTAACTGCCGGTTCAATAACTCCTTGGTCAAGCATAGCTTGCAATTCTTTCTTAACTTGTTCTCTGTGAATATAAGGAATGGGATAATGTTTGGCTTTAAATGTGTCGTGCTGTTTAACTTGAAATGCATACATAAAATCGGACATAGTACCAGGGACGTTGTCAAAAACTGGAGCTTGCTGTAAAAGAATTTTGCGTAGTTGCGTCCGTTCGTCGTCTGTATTTGCACTGCTCTGTTTAACTTTATCAGAAATCATTTGCATAACGTCATAGTCGGCTTCGTCTGGAGTATTATACTCGTAGTTGTGTACGTAAGTATCTGTGATCAATGTGGAATGACAGTCCATCTTACGTGATGCAGAAATGACCTCTGTACGATTAATTGTTTGTTCTTCTGCAGATAAAGAGTGCTGAAATTCTAGTGCCAGTTGTACATTTTCATCCTTTAACATTAAATAGGAATTCTGAAAGTCAATAATTGCGCCGTGTTGTACCAGAAAATTCGTACCCAAAATAACGTCTCTTGCAAAAAGGGAACAAGCCAAAAATTTGAGTGAAACGTATGACCTGCAATACAAAACGATAAGTGTGTCTGTAATTTTACATCTACTCCTTTACCAGATACTGCTCCTTTAGTTTTGCCTAATGGTAACGTAGGATAGGTACTCTCTTTGTTACATTCGTTGAAAGTTTCCTCATTTATAACTGACATAGGTGATCCAGAATCGATTACTGCTGAAAATTTGGATGATCCAATTTTTACTTCGATGACAGGGTGTGAAATGGTTTTTTTGAATAACTGGTTTTTTCTGCAAAAGAGTGTCTCGGATGTCATCAAAAGTAATAACATTTTCGTGAACAAGATTCTGTGTGTCAAAAGTATTGCTTGCGTTGCTGGAAGATGCAACCTGTACTGTATCTAGTCAAATTCTATCTGACGTGCTATTATTTGCGGGAGGATGCTGTGGCATTTCGACTATTTGTACTGTTCTGTTATTTCTTCCTGACGTATTATGTTCGGGGTGATACCGACTGTCTGGTTCATTCATGATAAACTGTTGTTGCGGATGATTTTGTTGCTGGTAAGACCGACTATTATTAAACGTACGCTGAAAATTGTGCTCATTACTTTTACGTCTGTCATGATAGTCATTTCTATACGGTGCGATATGAGTTGAAATGGTGTGTTTTCTGTACGTAGTGATTTCCTTGTTGCTGTGCGTTACTACTTGGCGGAGCCGACGCTATACGTGTAGGCGGCGAAACATTAAAGCTTGGTTGACCTTGCACATTACATTGTTGGTTAGGTATGCTAACCGGTTGGTTTTGTTGCTGTTGCTGGGAAAAACCTCTATTGTTACCAAAATGTGGTTCCTGTTGCTGATAATTTTGACGATACTGATAATTAAAATTTTGTCTGTTATTAAAATTACGGTGGTAGTTCTTGTCATTTCCGGAGTGTCTAATGAAAACTGTCACTTTCAGGTAGAACTCGTCATATCAGATTTCTTTACTCGTTTCTAATCCTAGATAGATCGATAGTTGAAGAGCTGTTTTGATAGATATAAAGGATAGTAGAAGAGAAGGCAGCAGTGCAGAAAACTAAAGATGAAATAGCACTACTACGGCTCGGGGCCCTGTGCTCGCTACGGCACATATTCATCGAAGTGTAATGAATCCCCTGAGGTCAATCACGCGCTGCAAATAAATTTTGGTTTCTGTGTTACAGGCAATTCCGGTGAAAATTCAAAAGCAAGTTGTTGTATCCAATCCAATTCTATTTTCTGCATTACAGGCTAAGCTTCAAAAAATACTAAGGCAAATTGTCGTATCCAATCCAAACCGTGACTCTGTGTTCTGTCATTATTAAGTACTTTAAATTTTTTTACGGATAAAAATTGCTTATAATCAACGTTATCATCTCTGAATGTGTGAGCTGATTTAGGATTGTATGATAATCTGTTTATCTGTGTCTCTTCGGATTCTAAGTCGCGTGGTCTCTGTAAATTACTTAAGTTATACTGGCTGTGTGAGTGTGACAAATGTTCGGAATGTGGCGTATGCTGTGACATGTTAGTGACTGAAACATTTTTCATCTCTGTGACTTCTTGCTGTAAAGTTGACAATTTTCTACGTAATGTATTATTGGACGAACCTATTTCACTGATTGTCTGCTGTAAATTTTGGAATTCGGGTGTTTGATTAAACGAAACAGGTGACGTATCGTCTGATTTGGTGTCATTATTACTTTCGATAGCGTCAATACGACTGGCCAATTCATCACATTTTTCAGTCAGTGTTTTTACGTGATCGTCGTTTTTAGTGTCACAAGCATTAATTTGCTTTTGTATTTTACGTGTGATTTTGTTCAATTTCTTAACATCTGCTTTGATGGCATCGGGATCCTGTATTAGT
The DNA here is from genome assembly GCF_023898315.1 of Schistocerca nitens. NCBI lineage: Eukaryota > Metazoa > Arthropoda > Insecta > Orthoptera > Acrididae > Schistocerca > Schistocerca nitens. The sequence goes on along the minus strand of NC_064622.1, from coordinate 84,383,466 downwards.
TCCAACTTTTCAAGTCTGTTGGTCATTGTCTGAAACTCTAATGTGTGTGTGTCTGCTTTTGTTTTAAGATCGGAGATTTCATCATGCAATTCGTTGTACAACTGTTTGATTTCGTCCGATACTGTAGCAATATTGTTGTCTACGTATGTTTTTGCTTTCGTAAATAGTTTACGCTTATCTTCCTGTCTTTGTACAGTAATTGTTTCCATGACATGTTGCTTTACTTTATTCTGTTCCTGTATAAATTTACTGTAACGCGTTTCACTGTTTTGTAGGTAGTGATTAAAACGTTCGTCAATTTGGCTGCTCTGTTGGTCAAATTTCGCGTCTATTTTCGCATCCAGTGTGCGTGAAAGTTCTGCTGACATTAATTTAAACTCGTCGCGTAACTGTGTTGCGTTTTCAGAGCATTGTTTAGCGACTGCACTAATTTCATCTCTAAGTAATTTAGTTGTGGCTGCATGTGTATTACTTAATTCTTGTGCAACAGATCTAATTTCTTCACCGCTATTCCTAGCACAAGCCTTAATTTCCTCACGTAATTGTTCTTTAGTATCATGACATTGCGCGGCAACGGCTGCAATCTGTTTACTAAGTTGTTTGTTCTGTCCATTTAGGTTGTCGTGTTTTTCATTCAACTGTTTGAAATTTTCATTAAGGTTGTCTTGTTTTTCATTAAGTTGTTTGAAATTGTCGTCTTGTTCTTTCTTCGACTGTTTGAAATTTCCATTAAGTTGTTGTTTGAAATTTGCATTAAGTTGTAGCAATAATGCCATAACTTGATCCATGCCAATATTACCTACTCTATTCTGTGTTCTGTTTAATGGCGTACCTGCAATTGTCACGTTTTGTGTAACCATTTGGTCATTCTCTGATTCTTGAAAAGGTTCGCCAATTGGATGTGTACTGTGGGTCATTACCTCGGAATCAAATAAATTTGACGTATTTTGACTACATTGTTCATCTTCGTGAGAAAAATTATCTGTTCACTATTATGCAAACCGGGTGTGTCAAACTGGGCAGCGTTCATTCTAACGGAACGTGCCGCATCATCAATTGTTACATTTACTGTGAACATAATTGAATTTGTTTGTTCATCATTAGGATCAAAATCACCACCAGCGATCGGCACGCTCTGATTATCTGTAATTAGGGGATTATCACTATTACACTGAGTGCTGCAAGTATTATCGGTCAAATTATTCGAGTCGGCTTTTTCACTCATTGCACATCGTGATGTACTGATAATAGTTTTTCGCGGCATTTTTCACAAATCAAAATTAAGCACAAAATGAAACAAAGACAAAGCAAAAATGGAACAAACACAATTACAACAAAGAGCAATAAATTGCCGATGATCTGTGAAAGAAAGAGTGACAAATTAGTAAATGCGTTGCACCAGATGCAAACCATATTTAAGTAAATAAGAGCAGGTATATGACTACTTCTCAGAGATTCACAAAGAAATAAGATCCTGGCCGGTTGTCGCCAAGTGTAATCTCCCCACAAAATTAAAATAATAATAATATGAATATGATTCTTATTTAGTGCAACCTCAAAACAAAATTCTTTCACAGTGTAACCTCCCCACAAAATTCATTTACATTTATAACCTCCCTACAAAATTCTTTTCACATTAACCTCCACACAAAATTCTTTCTGATTTAATCCAAGCTCAAAATTCATTCACATTTAGCGTAACCTCAAAACAGAAAAATTCCTAAACCTCTCAACAGTAAAAATTATAATTATGTCGTTCACATTCAGTGTAACGTCCCAATAAAAAATAAATTCAGTAACCTGGTAATAAAACAATGTAACTAACCTCTCAATTAAATTGTCGCTCACTTACGACTTTTCAATAATTCACTGTGAATTTAACCTGGTAAATTTTGGACGACAGCAGTGCTGCGTCATGGCCCTGAAAGATCATTCTGAATAAAAAAGGAAAAATTCTTACCTCAAGGAACTCGCCGGATATATCTGCTCTTACAATAAATTTTTCCGGCACAGCTCTGTGCAATGCTTGCCGACCTATCTGTCATTTATGAAAGGAATCAACTTATTTTTCTATTGCAATAATCGGGATGATCATGGATGGGAGAAATTAGTAAATTCTTTAAATTGAAATGAATGGTTGTTAAAAGTTACTTTTTATGAGGAAGATTATTATTACGAGAGTTTTAAAACATTTACATGCGACTTGAGATAACATTGCTACATATGCGCGAGGTTGCTTTTTACCTTATACAATAATACTCAGGCTCCGGCATCGCTGCACCGCGACCGGGCCAGCCAACACGATACACCAGACCAGACCAGAGCAGACTCCAGACTAGCAACAACTTACTGCTACAGCTACACAGTTCCTACTGCAGTCAACACTGCTCTCTGGTCAGAGACCTTGCATATCGCAGGCAGCGCATGAGCAATACGTCGAAATTACATCTGCTCGGGCCTCTTACAACCTTCACTGCCATGAGGTAAGGAAATTGATCCATGGCTGTAATAATGAAACAGCCGTACTTCGAAAGTTGCATTAATCACCTGTAGTTTGAAAAAGTAGTCATATTTTGTAAAATTCATTTATTGCAGCAAGGACGTGCATCACGGCACTTTGAGTTGCACAAAACATTTTTGTTTTTGCAAAAGCATCTCTGAGTCTGACATTTTTGCTGGCAGTTGCATTTGAAGAATCTCTGCCCGCTTCCCATCGACTGAGACGTCGCAACTGTTCTCAGGGCAACTGTTCTCTCTGCTGGAACTTCTTCCCCTGAGGTTATTCTTAGAGGGCAAGTGTTGAATTGAGACCTGAAACAAAATGTTGTAATTATAGCCGCAGTGGCATATCGTATGGTCCCTTCCATAATTATTTAAAAACAAACAATTTCTTACCGTACTTGTAGTTGTCTCAACACACCATCTCTCGTCCCGATCCGGTAGAAGTCATCGGCCATTGTCTCGAGGACGACACCCAAGATCGACCTAGCATCTCCTTTATCTTTATCGAAGTCGGGAACTGGAACTCTCACAGTTGGAAAGCAGTGAGCTGAACACTGCCGGCATTCTTTGCGCTGGTTCTTCTAAGCACTTGTACGCTTCAGTTCTGTGTTTTTTAATAGCTCGAGTTGAATCGTCTCAATCAGTCACGCAGAACTCATTATTGTCAGGGATACTTCCTTTTTCTCTGTTCTGAACCTCTGTTCCTGTTGATATATTATCCTCTTGCAACAAGATTTACTGTGATCATTATCCTGCAACATGTCAGTCCCTGTCTCACTGTTAACATTCATTTGATTAATTTTGTTTTCAAGGTCATTCTCAGAGTGGCCATTCATCAATGTTTCAGGCTTGTTGAAGACAACCCATGTTTAAGAGGGCAGCCAAACATCGCTTCGTACAGAGATCTTTTAATTCCAAAATGTACAGCGTTATTCTTCATTAGCTGCACAAATCTTAATGCACGGCTCCAGTCGGCGGTGGTGTGCTTCTGCATCCATGTAGTTAGCATATTTTCTGTGTCTTGATTTGCTCGCTTTACGCTGCCTTCACTCTGACAGTGTCTAGGTTTACCGTGGACAGTCTTAAAATTGGGCCATAGTTCAGTTAAGCTGCTCATTTTTTTGTTAATAAACTCTCTACCATTGTCAGACTGCAATACTGAGGGAGCGCCTAACATTGTGAAAATATGAATAATGTATTCGCATACCTCCTCACCTGTTTTGGACTTGAGCGACCTGGGACAACGATTTAGTGAGGTGGTCCTGATAAACCATTTCGAATTTGTAATCTCCATCTGGTTGCGATTGGAAGTCGATGAGATCAACTTGACATCTGTAATTTAGCTCCTTGAACACCACTGGCTTCAATACTATTCCTTTTTTTCTGACCTTTTTGCTTTTCTTAACAAGGTTCGCACAAACTAAGATAAATTTGGACATCTCTGTATGTTACATTACAAAACTTTGACTTCAAGCATTTCATCATTCGGTCGTAACCACCGTGGCCAGTCATTACATGAGCATCTTGCAGAATATCATACAGTTCTTTGTCATAAACATAGTACTTAATCTTACCGTCTACAGTTACAGCTTATATTAATTTGGTTACTCCATTCACTTCCAGCACTTCATATCTCTTCAAAAACTTGAAGTCGTTGCCGTCCCTCTTTCGTCCAGATTTTAGTGATTAAGCCTTGCTGATAAGTGACTTGTACTTTTCTCTGTCGATGAAGACAGAATTATAACTGAGATTTCCCCGTTCCACTCTAAGATGTTCGTAGAACTTCACTGACTCAAGCATAACTGCACTGATGTGAACCGTAACTGCTCTACTGTCAGCCACCGCTGCACTACTGTAACCTGTAACTGCACTACTGTCAACCATAACTGCACTGGCTGTATAACATAGCAATAACGAGCTGACGCCAAATACATTCATGACGATGCGCGGTAGCATTGTTGGACGCACCGGTAATAACCCGGGAGCAGCGATGGTACACCTTCACTAGCGGATAATTTGCTACTGTACTCTTTTCCTAGCCGAGTACAGTGATGGTTCATCTTCACTAGTGGATGAGGTTTTTTATCAGTTTATGGTAAGCTCTCATTAATCATTTTAGTGATGGTGTACACCCACTATGGAAGGTTTACTTTCCCTAATCTTCGACTTCCACTATAACATACACTGTCTGCCGATTGTGACGTCATTGCTGCTCGTGGCATCTCAATATATCGGCGTTCGTTGCGCCTGTTTCAACAGCGTGATCACCGGGTACCACTCCTTGTTGAGCTGTAGGCCAACATCGCTATTTAGGGCGTTATCTGTGATTTTTATTTCAGACGCTTCGTTAACTAGAAACTGTCAGTGCGAGCCACGACGGATGTTTCGCCAAATTTTAGCCGGTATCCGCTTTCTATAGCATACCCAACGAAAGCAGATTTCTCGGGGTAGCGTAGGCGATAAAACCTCTAATGCTCTTTCCAGCGTTATTCCACAGTGCGCACTGTTTGTCCGACGCAAGAATCTCCACACTCGCAAGTTGTCCTGTAGACCCCATGTGTTCTGTGTCCTGCTGTGTCTTTAACAGTTCTCAGTAATTACGGATTTTTGGCGGAGGCCTGAAGATCGATTTGATATTGTGTCTTTTCAGCGATCGGCTTATCTTTCCCGACAAGGAGAAACGGAAGAGAAAGAAAGCAAGTTTTGTTTCTTGCTCCTCGTCGATATTATTATTGTGATTCTTGCTTGAAATGACTTCATTTATTTGATGAGAGTTATAGCCGTTGTCCCTGAATACCTTACGTAGGTGGTGCAGATCACGGGGAAAGGTAATCAGCGTCTGATGCCTTGGCCACACCCTCACTGTCTGTAACTGCACCCGATCAGAATGCCTGCACAGAAGCGCACAATGCTTCACAAACATTGGTGCATCGTGCAAGAATGATATCAGCCGCTGACAACCTGCACCACGATCTCAGCCACTTACGCAGAGTCCTCAGGAACAGCGGCTATAACATAATCAAATAAATGAAGTGATTTCAAGCAAGAATCACAAAAAGACTTCCGACGAGGAGCAGTAAAAGAAACTTACTTTCTTGCCGCTCTGTGGCTCCATGTCGCGAAGGATAAGACACAAGAACAATCGATCTTCAGGTCTCTGACAAAAATCCGTCGGTTACTGAGAACAGTTAAAGAGAAAGTAGAACACTTGTGATCTACAAGATATCTTGCGTGAGACAAGAAACCTGCTTTAGCTGAGAATGCTTTAGGAAAGGACACCGACTAAAATTTAGCGGAACATGCGCCGTGGTTCGCACTAACAGCTACTAGTTAACGAAGCCACTGAAATAAAAATGATCGATAACACCGTAAACAGAGACGATGGCCAGCAGTCTGCACGGCGTGGGATCCAGCGATCGCGGGGTTGAAGAAGCCACATCGAACGCTGAATCAACGTATGAACGTATGCCTATACACTTATCAGCCAGAGCATTATGACCCCTATATGGCCAGTATAACTTCGGCATGGATAACTATGGCGACGTGTCGCGGCTTGGAAGCAATGAGGCCTTGGTAGGTTGATGGAGGAAGTTGACACAAAATCGTCGTACACAAGTCACCTATTTCCAATAAATTCCGCGGAGGGGGCCGATGAGCTTTGACACCACGTTTAATCACATTCCAGATGTGTTCGACAGGGTCCAGATCTGGCGAGTTGGGAGGCCAGCACACCAACTGCAACTCGCCACTGTGTTCCTCGAACCACTCCATCACTCTCCTGGCCTCGTGACATGGCGCACTATCTTGCTGAAAAATGCCACTGCTGTCGATGACGAGGTTTGGTGTGTGGGGCATCTGCGCCCGTACAAAGTGCCCATTTTGACACTCCAAATTTTACCCAATCCAATCTGACCACTGTCACGAATGACGACGATGATGATGAAATGATGAGGGCAACACAAACACAGAGTCCCTGGGCAGATACAATCCCCAACCCGACCGGGAATCGAATCTGGGTCCCCGTGATCCAGAGGCGGCAACACTGGCCACTAGACCACGAGCTGCGGACAGTGCCTTCGGGAAACATGATCATCGTTAAGGAGTGTACGTGGTGTGAAATCAGGTACGAAACTCCTTGGCCGTCATGGTGCCCTGCACGAACTCCATTGCACCCATGGATGCCCACGTAAATGTTCCTCGGAGCGTAAAGTAGCCGCCGGCAGCTTGTCTCCACCTCGCAGTAGAGATGTCAAGAAGCTGTTTCCCTGGAAGACGACGGATTCGCGCACTCCCAGCGGTATGATGAAGAAGGTATCGGTATTCATCAGGTCATGCAACGCTCCGCCACGGCGCCAACATCCAGTGCCAATGGTCAAGTACTCATTTCAATCGTAGTTGCCAGTGTTATGGTGTTAACATTGGCACATGCATGGCTGCAGAGGCCATTCTTTGGGATTGTTCGATGTACTGTGTGTTCAGACACTCTCGTACTCTGCCCAGGAGTAAAATCTGTTCTTATTTCCACAATAGTTCGCCGCCTGTCCTGTTTTACTACTCTGTCCAGTCTACGACGTCTGACATCTGTAATGAAGGGTGGTCGCTCAGTCCCACGTCGTCTGCACGTGGTTTCACCTTTGTTTCGCCACGTGCTGAAGACACTCACTACAGCACTCCTCGAACACCCGACAAGTCGTGCAGTTTCCGAAATGCTCGTGCCGAGCCTCCGGGCCGTTACAACTTGCCCTCGATCAAACTCAGAGAGATCATGCGCCTTTCCCATTCTACACACTGACAGCAAGCTCACTGATACTACATGCACCGTGCGTGTGGTTAGCAGTCATTCCTCGTGAGATGTCGCTGCTCTCGCCTGGACAGGTTTATATCGATAGCAGGCCGGTGGTCATAACGCTCTAGCTAATCACTGTACATGACGATGCCGTAAGTACCAGTGACGTCACAGCCAGCAGCTAGTATATGTAAGGGGCGTACCAGCAGCCCATTGGCAGTCATACCAGTTGACAATGGCCAAGCTCGTGTAATCTTAATCACTTGATCGAAATTTCTCGTTTTGAGGGTACTGAAGGAGCGATCTGTATTTACTTACTAAGAAACATTTAGCAGCCTAGATCACATAAAATATTTCTTTCGTTAAGACAACCGCTTTTGGCAGACTTTCCCTTTCTATCTTCAGGTCTCAAAAATCATTTTGTTGTCAAACGTGTTCATTTTACATTCAACCACACGTCAATTTGGTCAAATGGATAAAAATTACCACATTATAAAAGGTTGAAATTTCTCATTTTGAGAGTACTGAAGGAGCGCACTATATTTACTTGCTAAAAATATTCAACAGCCTAGATCGCATAAATGCAACCGCCGGATGCCCGAAATTTAATGGACTTACCATTGCGAAGCGAGAAATTGAAAAAAAAGTTATGTCTTTGTTTAAGACAACCGTCATCGACAGACTTTGCTTTCATCTTCAGGTCTCAAAAGTCTTTTTGTTATGAAACGAGTTCATTTTACATTGAACCTCACGTCAAGTTGTCAAGTGGCTAAACTTGACAGATTGACGTGAGCTTCAATGTAAAGTCTTACGCAACCGTTTGTCTCAAACAAATAAATATTTTATTAATCGCTTGACACTGTGACGTAACAGTTTATTCCGGTTTGTTGTAGGAGCAGTAAAGTACGGAGCCGTGAACGCTTGCGGTCCAGTAGCTGCAGGATATAGGTTCGTTTCGTTTCCTCTTTAGTCAGAACGCAACTGATGCACCTACGTCAAGTGTCGCCTATGGTAGTAAATCAACCTGCCAGTAGAACGCTACGACATTTGTACTCCCTTTGAATCTAAATAAACTACGTTAGTTATTCTCCGATTTTGTTCAGTCTTTACTTTTTGTTATTGCTAAAATGATTCTGTCCAAATTTCATTTCGTTTTATATGACATTTTTACGTAAAAATCACAAAAAAAACCATTCTGGTATTTCAAAACTGATCTATTAATGGCAACAGATTAGATTTCAACATCGTATGGAGCTATTATGAAACGTTCAGCTCAGTTAACTACAATCTTTCATTTTATAACATTTGTAATTTTTATTTGACGAAATATTGGAACCTTATAAAATTAATATTCAGTTTATTTTGTTATGTGAGTGCGTGTGTGTGATTGAAAGAGTGAATAAGAGACATATGAAAATTCTAGATGTTAAATTTTCTGAAAATCTATATGAAATCCAAACCGTGGGAAAAATTCCTGGGAAGAACCACGAGTCATGTGAAATATGTCTGAGGGAGCATGCTTTTGTAAACGGCAGCCAAAAAAGAAGTTGGAATCGAATACATTTGTTATTTAATTTTGGATTTATTTCATGCTTTATTTGGTTTATAATTAAATCTAATGCAATAAATTGAAGTTTTGCTTACGTAAAATTACTTTCTAAGTTGTGTTTGGATACGAGGGCATTTTACCGCGAGAATAACTTAGAAAAAATGTTATTATTGGTCATTCAGATCAATAATAGCCAATCAGAATCGAGAGCTTCCAGCGTGGGAGAGGGACAGGAGTACTATCTATACGAGGACACTGCCTAGGAGAGTCGCCTCCGGACGACTGTAGCGAACATATCATGTTAGATCACTCTTCTCCCATAGCATGTAAAATGAAGAATTAGGGACGTAAATTCGACATGGTTATCGGTAATAGAAAGCGACTTTAGTGGGAAGCATTTTAGGGAACGTGTGGTAATTTTATGTGCTTGCCTGTGGAAGATAACCGCTTGTGAAATATACTGGACGAACTTAGAACATCCGCGTGGCATGTTTCGCATTCGTGACGGAGTGTTATAGGGAGCCCTTCCGTAAAGGCAGACCACTGAATCAACCGAAGGTTTAACTCACGTAAAGTTGTGGGTCAGTGACTATTAAGATCGTGAATAATATTCGGTTCGAACTTGCAAAATTCTGGCTGCTTTCGTGTGACTACGTGTAGCACATCCTTACAACTGTAAAATTGCAAAGACAATAGTATCGCAGACGTCGCTACGGACGTGACTGCCATTTCATGAGTCTTAGTGGCAATAAATAGTCAGCATGACTTTAAACATCTTGCTACAAGAAGGTAGAAAGCGTACGCCCGATGTTTATCAAGAACTTTCAGGAACTAATTTTTAACTAGAGTTTCACAGCCCGGTAGATATTAGGTAGTCCGCAGCTCGTGGTCTTGCGGTAGCGTTCTCGCTTCCCGCCTCCTGCCTCGAGATGACTGGGTGTTATTGTGTCGTCTTCATCATCATCATCATCCTCATTACGGTTGGAGGAAGGCAATGGCAAACCACCTCCGCTAGGACCTTGCCTAGTACGGCGGTGCGGGTCTCCCGCATCGTCCCCTACGCTCCTCGGAGTATGGGACCTCATCATCATCATCAGATATTAGGTGGTGATTCCTTTAACGCCGCTTTGTACCACCTAGACAGTAGTTGCTACGACACAGTTAAGGGACAACGAGCAGACAAGAAGCCTATCGAGGTAGGTGGACTAAACTGTGTGAATGTGATAACAATCCGAAGAGAATAGAAAACCTTCCCGCCGCAACACGGCTGAAAACTCGAGAACTTTTTATTCAGTGTTAGCACCACGAAACTCTGCATACTAATAATTTAATAATTAATCACCATCTACTAGAGATATTCCTTCATCCTCATGTCATGTTTGCTGCTACAGTCGTTACATGCTCGATAACGCCTCGAAAGTGTGTATATGTCAACACACAGTCCGCGCAGAATGCCGTGGCTAGTATATGCGCAGGAGGTAGGCTAAACGAGGTAAAATGTCCTTCTTTTACCAAAAAACAGCAGAGTTTAAACAGTCTCACCTCATTAACATTTTGTGCAGATGCAGTTGCAAAAGAATTCCGAAAAAGTGGTTTATTAAGTTTATTAAGTGAGGAACTGAGGTAAAGTAATGACAACAGCTTATGAAAAAGCACATTCTCGTTACAAAATAAACGTTTAATGTCTTCACTCATGTTGTTCCAAAACCCACAACGTGCTGACATGAGAAAAGTTTCCAACCGATTTGTCATACACAATCAGCAGTTGACTGGCGTTTGCCTGGGGAAACGTTGGTGTGATGCCTCATGTAAGGAGGAGAAATGCGTACCATCACGTTTCCGACTTTGATAAAGGTCGGATTGTAGCCTATCGCGATTGCGGTTTATCGTATCGCGACATTGCTGCTCGCGTTGGTCGAGATCCAATGACTGTTAGCAGAATATGGACTCGGTGAGTTCAGGAGGGTAATACGGAACACCGTGTGGGATCCCAAAGGCCTCGTATCACTAGCAGTCGAAATGACAGGCATCTTATTCGCATGGCTCTAACGGATCGTGCAGCCACGTCTCGATCCCTGAGTCAACAGATGGGGACGTTTGCAAGACAACAACCGTCTGTACGAACAGTTCGACGACGTTTGCAGCAGTATGGACTATCAGCTCGGAGACCATGGCTGCGGTTACCCTCGACGCTGCATCACAGACAGGAGCGCCTGCGGTAGTGTACTCAACGACGAACCTGGGTGCACGAATGGCAAAACGTCATTTTTTTCGGATGAATCCAGGTTCTGTTTACAGCATCCTGATGGTCGCATCCGTGTTTGGCGACATCGCGGTGGACGCACATTGGAAGCGTGTATTCGTCATCGCCATACTAGCGTATAACACGGCGTGATGGTATGGGGTGCCATTGGTTACACGTCTCGGTCACCTCTTGTTCGCATTGACGGCACTTTGAACAGTGGACGTTACATTTCAGATGTGTTACGACTCGTGGCTCTACCATTTATTCGATCCCTGCGAAACCCTACATTTCAGCAGGATAATGCACGACCGCATGTTGCAGGTCCTGTACGGGCCTTTCTGGATACAGAAAATGTTCGACTGCTGCCCTGGCCAGCACATTCTCCAGTTCTCCCACCAATTGAAAACGTCTGGTCAATGGTGGCCGAGCAACTGGCTCGTCACAATACGCCAGTCACTACTCTTGATGAACTGTGATATCGTTTTGAAGCTGCATGGGCAGCTGTACCTGTACTCGCCATCCAAGCTCTGTTTGACTCAATGCCCAGGCGTCTCAAGGCCGTTATTACGGCCAGAGGTGGTTTTTCTGGGTACTGATTTCAAAATGGTTCAAATGGCTTTGAGCACTATGGGACTTAACTTCTAAGGTCATCAGTCCCCTTGAACTTAGAACTACTTAAACCTAACTGACATCACAAATATCCTGCCTGGTTTTTTTACCAAATAATTTCCGTTAAATCTTTTGATAAAGATTCCAGGGCGTGCGCCGCGATTCTATCATCGCCGACCGGCCGAAAGGCTTTACACACTATCGGCCTCCCCTTCTGAACAAACGAATGAAACCGGCCAGCGCTTTGGACGATAACTGGTAACTGCGCATGGGCCACCATACCCTGCACGGGCTGTAATTGTTAGGCATTCTCTGACTAGATATTAAATATTAAAATATATCTCCAGTATTCTTTGAAGTAATTTTATCGACATAAATGTATGTATAAACAGAACAACATTCACTACTAATCGATCAGTCGTCATATTGATACAATTATAGTGCTTGGTTCTGTCATTTAGACAGGTCGGATATTTTGTGACATTAGAACTTGCACTTGAGAATGGCTATAGAGCCGAAATCTTGATTGTGTGAAATAAATGAATAGTAATTTACAGTTTAATGGTGGAGGTTTTTTCGAAAACGGTTGCGTATGTAGCGGGAAAGCCGCGAGTCCATGGTTAAACTTGCGAACTCCTTTCCGAGAGAGTCGGGTCCATTTGCACCCGACAACCGACCCAGGTGACGAGAAGACTGCAGCGAAGACTTAAGTCTATTTTTACATGCCACACTTCTCCACCCTCTGAGTTAGAGGTGGACGCTCTCGAATAAGAGTATGTTGTGTGACACCAGTATCGATGTTACTTATACTAATCTCATAGTTTCTTTGCCTGCTTATGCTTAATGTGACTTCTGTATCACCAAGAGCTTTGATGTAACATCTATGTACATTTTTTATTTATTATGTACGTTCATTTATGTCACTGTAATTAATCTTCGAAAGTAAATTTTAAATGTAATGTTCTGCAAAAGATTGGAAATGTTTAAACTTTACTTGTAATACTTGTTCATGCGTAGCGTACTTAGGTTTGTTATCATGCAGAAGCTGGAGGGAAGTCCCTCCGCAACAAAATCCGCCTGGCGGAAACTGAGAAGTCCGGTTTGGCTGTCGAACTGTAAGGCTCCTTTGTGGCCTGAGTAAGATGGTGGCTAGCATGCGAAGTGTTCGCATCTTGTGTGTTGAACGAGGCAAGACGAGCAGCGGATGTGGAAGACATTTGGCTCACTATTTATGGCGTACACTGGTTAGCTCTGTGCTATGAAAATCTGTCGCTAAGTAGAGAATTTTCGGAGCTTGTCATAGAGCAAGAACCATGGATACCGTCGCCACCTTTTCTTTGCGTAGCAACAGGAAATCGGCACAGCCACTACCTTCAGCTGAGAACTGTAAAATTGAAAGGACCAGTTTTTTTTGTTTCTTATCCAAATATCAATGTTGTTGTGTTTAAATTCTGTGTTTAAGACCCGTATTTTATCCTGAGTCATTTATATAGAGAGGATTCTATTCAAAGTACTGCGACATTCCCGAGTATCCTATTTTACTGATCTGAAGAGTACCTGATTTCTATAACAACAGTTAATAAGTTTTGTGGAGTAGCAAATTTCTTTACCATTAAGTGAGGTTGTTTTCCTGAAAAAAAAATAGGATTTCACTGAACCGAAAAGTGACTGATCTGTATAACAACAGTTAATAAATTTTGTGGAGTAGCATATTTCTTTACCATTAAGTGAGGTTTTTTCCTGAAATACATTGTAACCTCCCCGCAATAATTTTATAAGTCAATAATAGTGAAATTGTAACCTCCCATCAAGAATATGAAAGTCAATGTTAAGTGAAATGTTGTCTTCCCACAAAAGTGAATAATAAAAATGAGCCAAGCGTAACCTCCTTGCAAAATTAAAGAATAATAATGGCCCAAATGTAAACTCCCCACAAACATTAACTAATGAAGATTACTCATTAAACCCACAATAATATTAATTAAATAATGAACCATGAACTGTATGTAACATCTTAACACAAATAATTAAACCTGATAAATTTTATAAGGACAGCAGCGCTGACCTACGGCCCTGTGAAATAATTAAATCTGATAAATTCTTACCGCAGTAAAACTGCGTCTATATCTGCTCTTATTTTTCGGCACAGCTCTGTGCAATGCTGGCGTATATTTAATTTTGATTCTTGGAGGAAATGCATAGGAAATATTCTTTAAATTGAAATGAATGCTTTTTCTTCAAAAGAGTGGAAAAATTCTTTAAATTGAAACGATTACTTTTCTTTAAAAGATTTACTTTATAACAAAAATTATTATTGGGGCATTTGTTGAACAAATTAATTACAATTACCATACATTACTAGATGTGCGCAAAAATTATTACTGGGGCATTTTTTGAACAAATTAATTACAATTAACATACGTTATTAGCTGAGCGCAATGTTGCTTCATTACCTTCTACAATAATATACATATCGTCCACCACATTCCTGACCAGACTCGTGGGCAGAGCACACCGCGGACGCATGCCGACTCGCTACACACTACTGTATCCGACTTCTACTACAGACAGAGTACAACTCGCAACTGAACTCTCGCGCGGTCAAGCGCAGACTAGCAACGATAAATAACTCTCTGGTCAGAGATTCTGTCATGCCTCGCCATCGCTGGTAATGAATACATATGAAACGTACGCGTTTCATAAACCTCCATTGAGGGGGCAAAAATTTGGCAGCGATGGTGAGTCATTTGGACTTGCCATGAGCAACAAATTTTTCTTAACTAATTAACTTTACAATTACAGAATATATACAGATGTATATAGGTGTAGAACATGAAGTAAATATAGTGCACATGCACTGAGTAGAGAACATATCAGGCAAAGACAAAATATATACAATGAGTACAAAACATATTCACAAATGGCAAAAGTGCACACGCACAGTAGCACAGAACATATCAGCAAATCACAAAAAATGTATATGCAATGAGTAGAAAACATGTTAACAAAATGACAAAACTGCACATGCGCTGTAGTTCAGAACATATCAGCAAATCACAAAATGTATAGGCCATGAATACAAATCATGATAACAAAATGAATTTTAATATGTTACAAGAATTAGGATAGGAAAGGGAAGGATTGCGACATGGTTGTAGCACTTTAGGTTGCACACAGCTGCACTAAAAGTCCATATCTTTCTACAGAAGCACAACACCAAGTGAGGCAATCTAAAGTTCTTTTCCCAGAAATATTAATCAGCGTAGCCAAGACACTGAAATGCCGTAGTAATATTCCATGTTATCCTTCTGGTAGTACATTAGGTACACCAAACTGTGGGACCATAATAGCATCTTCATCGCTCATGGTGGTGGACAGCATGTCGTGTCAACACCACGTTCTTGTAAAGTACACCAACGTAGAATTAGTGCAAAAACCAAATATAGTGCTCCATGATCATGAGGATAGACAGGACAAACGGATATTGCAGTAATTTCTGGTAATTAGGTCAGAAGGTGAAGGACATTAAGTCACATACTAGTCTTCATTGAGAATTACACTAGTCTAACAACTGATTTGAGTAACTGGTGGCACTCATCGCCCAGTTACTGAACATTTCTGTACCATGTATGAAGTATTACAGAATAATGTTCATAAATTATCTGTTTACAGAGAACATTGGCACTCACTGGCCAGTTACAAACCATCAGAAGTCATCATTCAAAACAGGAGCTAGTGAATGGCATAGTATTAACATAATTCACTTAGTTATAGTAATCATTGGCACTCATTGTCCAGTTACAAAACATGTAGCAAGTATTGAATAGTACAAAACATTTTTCATCATTCAAGTGACATACGACATATTTAAAATAATTATTGGCATTCATTGACCAGTTACAAACCATCAGAAGTCATCATTCAAAACAGGAGCTAATGAATGGCATAGTATTAACATAATTCTCTTAGTTATAGTAATCATTGGCACTCATTGGCCAGTTACCAAGTATTCTTATATTTTTATAAAACCTTATTCAGTATTATTCAGAAGCTATCATTCAAAATGAGAGTCAATTATTGGCATAGCATTTACAGAGTATAACAAAATATTATTTACAGAAATTATGGGCATAGTATTTATGCATTATTACAAAGCATCATTCAGTATTACTCAGAACTGATCACTCCAGTGACATAGGACATATTGAAAATGTAACATACTATAACTATTAGTCAAGGTCTGTGACTAGAAAACATTATTCAGTATTACTCAGAATTCATCATTCAAATGACATATTACTCGGAACTGATCATTCCAGTGACATAGGACATATTGGAAATGTAACATACTGCAACTATTATTCAACGTCTGTGACTAGAAAACATTATTCAGTATTACTCAGAACTGATCATTCCAGTGACATAGGACATATTGAAAATGTAACATACTGTAACTATTATTCAACGTCTGTGACTACAAAACATTATTCAGTATAACTCAGAACTGATCATTCCAGTTACATAGGACATATTGGAAATGTAACATACTGTAACTATTATTCAACGTCTGTGACTAGAAACATTACTCAGAATTACTTAGAACTCTCTTTTTTTTGTGCTAGCAATGCATTGCGTTGAGATCGATAATTAATTACTGGGGCATAACAATATTTGCTTTTGAGTTATTGCTGCAAATGAAGATGTGTAACGTCATTCGTCATGAGTCAGCTGTAGTAAGGTTATGAAACAAGTAGAGTATATGTGATCACATTCATAAATGACACAGGTTTAATGACCAACTGCTTATAGCACATTAATTTCATGAATAATTTCACCTGCAAAAAATACAAAATGGATTATTAAACTGAAAGAAGAAACGCATATTATGCTGAAAAGTAGTGAACTTCGAATTAACAGGTAGTGAAATGTGTATAAAATATATATGTTCTCTAGCTGTCCTTTCCATGCGACATACCATGCGACATAAGACATACTGTCAAAACGAACTGCAACAAATACTTAAATAACTACATAGCATAAATACATAAACTTCAACATTATCCTCATCTGCAAAGAAAAAACTTCATTATCCATATTATCATAACTCCATTATTATCATCACCTGTAAAGAAAAACTTCATTTTCCATAGTAGCATATTCTTCATCATTATTCATCACCATTCATTATCATCTGCAAAAGAGCCACTTCATTATTCATTATACAACTATTCCTTATTTCCAGCATATTTCATCACTAAAACTAAGATGTGTAGTTCTGTCTGACAGTCTGCATCAATCGCCTCGTATTCTGAAAGAAAAAATTAGTTAAGACTGCTATTCTACGATGTGTATAGTATATTCTTGTTAATGCTTGTTAATTCTGATCCATTTACTCTTCGTGACGAGGAATTGCATCTTCTTTCGTTCATTCCGAAGGTGAAATTCCCATTTCTGTTTAATTTATTTCTTTTACACGTTATTTCTTTCTGAAAATGATGAACAAAGATTAATGTCTTTCATTTAAATCATATACCCACTAAATAAAAACTGGTTTATAGTAACATAATTGAGCATACAGCATAGCATGACAGAAAACGTAATATGTCAAAAACATAGACAGTGTTCATGTGCAAAAATGTACACAGAGTATCACAATGTAGCAGCATAAAAAAAGCTGTAAAATAGTCACGATGTTGAGCTATCATAAGGCAAAAATGTCAAAGTCAACTGGTGTTTGTTATATCTTAAATATTTCATAGTGCATACAAACAAAACAGGAAAACAATCATACATACATGAAAAATGGGAAAATATGCACGGTCTTTTATATATAACGACAAGAATAGTGACCTGCTAACCTTACCTTGCCAAGCACTTGCCAAGAAAAAATACGATAATCAATAGTAAGTGTTCATGTTAATATAATTGCATAAGTGGTCATAAAATGTGTAAGTTCATCTGGAAAAATATGCATGGTCTGATGTGTAACGACAAGAAAAGCAACCTGCTAACCTTACCTTGCCGGGCACTTGCCAAGAAGAAATACGATAATCATCAGTAAGTGTTCATGTGAATATAATTGCATAAGTGGTCATAAAAAAATTTGGAAATGGCATTACAGTGTGATAAATCACAAAGCATGTTCATTCAATAAAAGGTTTCATATTGGAGACGTGGTGGTTCCCTTTGGTTTTATGGTTCTCAACGTTTCGACGTGTACTACATTGGGGTGAGGAATGCTGCGAATTCGATATGGACCTGCGTATGGAAGCTCAAATTTACTACATCTACTTTTTCCTCTGTTGGATAAATAGTGTGTATGTACTAATATGTTCTGTCCAATGTGAAAGTCACGGCGTGTACAAACCTGTTTTTGCTGTCTTCTCCGGCGCCCTGCGGCACGTTTGATTTTGTTCAGCGCAATGTCAATTATTTCATGGTGTCGTAGTCTACCAGATGTAGGAAAGGTTACTAATTCATTTATTTTGTTAGATGGTTCAACATTTTTCAGTATAACAGACGGAGATAGCATAGTAGATTCATTCGGTATGGAATTAATTACATACTGGAATGAGAGTATGTATGTGTCCCAATCAATACGTTTTTATGGCAGTATATTCTACACAGTTTACCAATTTCTTTCATTAATCGTTCACAAGGGTTCGAAGAAGCATGGTACCTGGATATATAGATCGGAGAAATGTTTCTAGCTCGTAACATACGTGTCCATGTAGCAGATCGAAACTGTGGTCCATTGTCGGAAATTACTTTCAACACATGCCCTACATGAAATAGAAAATGTTTTACAAATGCTTTCGAAACAGTTTTAGCAGTAGCTTTGCGTAACGGAGTGAAGGTAACAAATTTTGAAGTGAGTTCAACAGCGACAAAGATGTAGCAAAAACCTCTATTAGTTCTGGGTATCGGACCAAAAATGTCTACAGCGGCCATATGTCTCAATTTAATCGGTACAATAGGATGTAACGAAGGAACATGTGAAGTCGTGTCTGATTTAGCTTTCTGGCAGATTTTACATGACGCTAAAACTCGTCGAATACGTTTCTCCATGTTGGCAAAATAACAGTTCTGTCTCAGTATAAGAAAACATTTTCTGGCTCCGTAATGTGCGTAACTTAAATGAGTATACCAGATTAATTTGTTAACAAGTTCGTCAGGAATGCATAATAACCAATTGTTGCTGTCAGGATGAGAGTGGCGATACAGAATATTATTACATACAGTGTAATGGTTTCTAATGGTAACATTATTCTTATCTTGCCAAAGTTGTTTAATTTCTTTCCACACGTTGTCTTTACTCTGCTCTTGTGCTATGTCTTGTAATGACGACGAAATGAAATTTTCAAATGCAACTTGTTAAATGTACATGATGCTGAAATTTGCTTTGCAGAAGTTGGTTGCGATGTCTTGCTGATTGTTGCTGAGAGAACGGGATAGTGCGTCTGCTACAATATTTTGTGTACCAGGAATGTGAACAATTGTAAAATTAAATTCCTGCAAATAACGTTTCCATCTACTTAATCTGTCTTGTGTAAATTTAGTCGAAAGTAAAAACTGTATAGCTCTATGGTCTGTGTAAACGGTGGTATGTCTTCCGTAAAGAAAATGCCTAAATCTGGTAAAAGCCCATACAACACATAATGTTTCAAGTTCTGTAACAGAATAATTGCGTTCAGCAGGTGACAGAATGCGACTTGCAAAAGCGATGTTTTTAATTACTGTACAACCATCTTCTTCAATTTCCTGAAAAATATGTACGCCTAAAGCGGTGTTAGAACTGTCGGTGGCAATGGAAAAATTTCTGGTAAGATCTGGGTGCGATAAAAGTGGTGCATTCAACAAGGCTTCTTTCAGGTTCACAAATTCAGAATGTGCTTGCCTATCCCAAGACCAAATAGTGTTTTTACCTGTCAATTGACATAATCTACGGGTGTCTAAAGCAGAGTAATGAATAAATTTACGAAAAAAGTTAATTAAACCCAAAAAAACTGCGTAGTTGTTTCTTCGTCGTAGGAACAGTAATGTCACATAAAGCTTCAAGTTTTTCCGGGTCAGGCGTAATGCCCTCTGCTGAAATTACATGTCCAAGAAATTTTATAGAAGTTTTACCAAAGTGCGATTTACTGAGATTAACTGTGAGTCCCTGTGCACGAAAAGTTTGCAACAGTTGTTCAAGAATCAGATTGTGTTCAGACCAGTTAGCTTCTGCAATAAGAATGTCGTCTACGTACGTTGTGATTCTGTCTTTAAGTTCTGTCGGAAGTATTGTATTCAAACCGCGAATAAAAGCTGCCGAAGAAATAGTTAAACCGAATGGTAATTTACAAAATTGATAACAGTCACCAAAACAGAGAAAAGCCTTGTACTTTCTGCAGTTCGGATGGAGTTGAATTTGCCAAAATCCCGATTTAAAATCTAATGTGGAATAAATAGCAGTACCATGAAATTTCTGTAGAAGTTCTTTTAGTGTCGGTAGGCGATCTGTTTCATTAATAATAATGTCATTGATGTGACGCGAATCAAGTACGAGGCGAAGTGAACCATCCTTTTTCTTAACAATATGGAGCGGGTTTATGTACGGACTAACTGCCGGTTCAATAATTCCTTGGTCAAGCATAGCTTGCAATTCTTTGTTAACTTGTTCTCTGTGAATTTACGGAATGGGATAATGTTTCGCTTTAAATGTGTCGTGCTGTTTAACTTGAAATTCATACATAAAACCGGACATAGTACCAGGAACGTTGTCAAAAACTGGAGCTTGCTGTAAAAGAATTTTGCGTAGTTGCGTCCGTTCGTCGTCTGTATTTGCACTGCTCTGTTTAACTTTATCAGAAATCATCTGTATAACGTCATAGTCGGCTTCGTCTGGAGTATTATGGTTGTGTACATACATATCTGTGAACAATGTGGAGTGACAGTCTATGTTACGTGATGCGGAAATGACCTCTGTACGATTAATTGTTTGTTCTTCTGCAGATAAAGAGTGCCGAAATTCTAAAGCCAGTTGTACATTTTCACCCTTTAACATTAAATAGGAGTTTTGAAAGTCAATAATTGCATCGTGTTGTACCAGAAAATTCGTACCTAAAATAACGTCTGTTGTCAATAAGGGAACAATCCAAAAATTTGAGTGAAATGTATGACCTGCAATACAAAATGATAAATGTGTCTGTAATTTTACATCTACTCCTTTCCAGATACTGCTCCTTTTACTTTCGTTTTGCCTAATGGTAACGTAGGATAGATATTCTCTTTGTTACACTTGTTGAAAGTTTCTTCATTTATAACTGACATAGGTGATCCAGAATCGATTACTGCTGAAAATTTGGATGATCCAATTTTTACTTCGATGACAGGGTGTGAAATGGTTTTTTGAATAACTGGTCTTTCCTGCAAAAGAGCGTCTCGGATGTCGTCAAAAGTAATAACATTCTCGTGAACAATACTCTGCGTGTCAAAAGTATTGCTTGCGTTACTGGGAGATGCAACCTGTACTGTATCTAGTCAAATTCTTTCTGATGTGCTATTATTTTCGGGAGGATGCTGTGGCATTTCCACTATTTGAACTGTTCTGTTATTTCTACCTGACGCATTAGCTTCGGGATGATACATACTGTCTGGTTCATTCATGATAATATGTTGTTGCGGATGTTCTTGCTGCTGATAAGACCGACTATTATTAAACGTGCGCTGAAAATTGCGCTCATTATTTTTACGTCTGTCATGATAGTCATTTCTTTACGGTGCATTGCGATAAGAATTGAAATAGTGTGTTTTCTGTACGTACTGATTTCCTTGTTGCTGTGCGTTCTATTTGTTGGAGCTGACGCTATACGTGCACGCGGCGAAACATTAAAGCTTGGTTGACCTTGTGCATTACATTGTTGGTTAGGTATGCTAATCGGTTGGCTTTCATGCTGTTGCGGTGAAAAAAGTCTATTGTTACCAAAATGTGGTTCCTGTTGCTGATAATTTTGACGATACTGATAATTAACATTTTGTCTGTTATTAAAGTTCTGATGGTTGTCGTTCCTGAAGCGTCTATTACCTTTACTATTGAAATTGCGTGGCTGATTGTAATTGCTGTATGTTTGTTGACCTTGGTTATTATATGAAAAATTTTTGTTTATGAAGGAATAATCCGATTGCTGCACTTCCAAAAACTGTAACAGATCTCTGAATGCCGAAATATTTTCTTTCTGCTGACCCGTTAAAAGTGACACTCTTAATGATCGTGGTAATTTAGAAATGCATAATTTAATAAGTGCAGATTCACTGTATGGTTCACTTAAGTACTGGTTTTGTTGGACCATGTGTTCAAAAAATTGCGTGACAGTGGAAAAATTTGAGTTCTCATAATTCGGTAAACTAATTAATTGATCCTTGATTCCGCGCTGTGTCGTCTTCGACCAATACGCTGACAGGAAAGCATTCTGAAATTCTTCTACCCAGTAGCATTGTCTCGCGATCGGTCTCATACGAGTTGCCGGTTCGCCTTCCAAAAAACTGCAAATAAATTCAAGTTTTGCGTTACAGGCCAAGTCGGTGGAAAAGCAAAGCTAAATTGTTGTATCCAATCCAAGGGGTGGATCTGTGTCCTATCGTTTTTAAATACTTTAAATTTTCTCACGGATAGAAAATGCTTGTAATCAAAATTATCGTCTCTGTACGTCTGAACAGGTTCAGGATTGAATGAGAATCTATTTGTCTGTGATTGTTCGAAATCTAAGTCACGTAGTCTCTGTAAATTACATAAATTATACTGGCTGTGTGAGTGTGACAAATGTTCGGAATGTGCCGTATGCTGTGACGTGTTATTGACTGAAATATTTTTCATCTCTGTCACCTCTTGCTGTAAAGTCGACAATTTTCTACGTAATGTATTATTGGACGAATCTATCTCACTAATCGTCTGCTGTAAATTTTGGAATTCGGGTGTTTGATTAAACGAAACTGGTGACGTATCGTCTGATTTGCTGTCATTATTACTTTCAATAACGTCAATATGACTGGCCAATTCGTCATATTTTTCAGTCAGTATTTTTACCTGATCATCGTTTTTAGTGTCACAAGCATTAATTTGTTTTTGTATTTTACGTGTGGTTTGGTTCAATTTTTTTTAACGTCTGCTTTGGTGGCATCGGAATTCTGTATTAGTTCTAATTGTTCAAGTCTGTCGGTCATTGTCTGAAAGTCTACTATGTGTGTATCTGTTTTTGATTTAAGATCGGAAATTTCATCACGCAATTCGGTGTTCAACTGTTTGATAGTATTAATTTCGTCTGATACTATAGCAATATTGTTGTCTACGTATGTTTTTGCTTTCGTAAACAATTTACGTTTATCTTCCTGTCTTTGTGCGGTAATTGTTTCCATAACTTGTCGTTTTACTTTATTTTGTTCCTGTATAAATTTACGGTAACGCGTTTCACTGTTTTGTAGGTGGTGATTAAAGCGTTCGTCAATTTGACTGTTCTGTTGGTCGAATATCGCATCTGCTTTTGCATCCAGTGTGCGTGAAAGTTCCGCTGACATTAATTTAAACTCCTCGCGTAACTGTGTTGTGTTTTCAGAGCATTGTTTAGCTACTGCACTAATTTCGTGTCTAAGTGTTTCTGTTGTGGCTGCTTGTATATTACTTAATTCTTGTGCAACAGATCTAATTTCTTCACTACTTTTACTAACACAAGCCTTAATTTCTTCACGTAATTGTTCCTTAGTATCATGACACTGCGCGGCAACGGCTGTAATCTGTTCACTAAGCTGTCTGGAATTGCTGTCTTGTTTTTCATTAAGTTGTTTGAAATTTTCATTAAGCTTGTCTTGTTTTTCATTAAGTTGTTTAAAATTTTCATTAAGCTGTTTGTTCTGTTTCACTAAGTTTGTGATTGTAGTCTTGCTTATCATTAAGTTGTTTGACATTTTCATTATTTTCATTAAGTTGTTGTTTGAGATTTTCACTAAGTTGTTTGTGATTGTTGTCTTGTTTTTCACTCGACTGTCTGAGTTTTTCCTCAAGTTGTAGCAATTCAAATTTTGCAAATCGGGTGTGTTAAACTGTCCAGCGTTCATTGTAACAGAACGTGCCTCGTCATCAATAGTCGTTAAATTAACAGAGGACACAACTGAGTTTGTTTGCTCATCACTAGGATAAAAATCATTACTAGTGGTCAGTACGCATTGATTGTCTGTAAATGGAGGATGTACTGTTAACAGTTTTTCGCGGCGTTTTTCACTAATCAAAGTTATTCACAAATGAAACAAAGACAATGCAAAATGCAACAAACACAAATACAACAAAGAGCAACAAATTGCCGATGATCTGTGAAAGAAAGAGTGACAAATTAGTAAATGCGTTGCGCCAGATGCAAACTACATTTAAGTAAATAAGAGCAGATATATGACTACTTCTCAGAAGATTCACAAAGAAATACGATCCTGGCCGGATGTCGCCAAGGGCAACCTCCCCACAGAATTAATAATTAAATGATTTTCTTTAATATTGTAACCTCTGAACAAAATTGTTTCCCATTTATAATCTGTGTGCAGAAATGCATTCACATTTAATGTAACCACAAAATTCTTTTCTCATTTAATGTTAAGTTCGAAACAGAAAAATTCGTAAACATCAAAATAATAAAAAAATTTTGTAACCTGATAAATTTTATGAGGACAGCAGCGCTGCCCTTCAGCCCTGTATTCTGAATAAAAGAAACAAAATTCTTACCTCAATAAAAACTGCAAATATATCTGCTCATAAGTAGAAATTTTTCGACACAGCTTCGTGCAATGCTGGCGTATATTATTTTTATTCTTGGAAGGAATGATCATGCATTGGAAATATTCTTTAAATTGAAATGAATGCTTTTCTTTAAAAAAGTTACTTTATATTGTAAAAATTATTATTGGGGCATTTTTTTGGAAAAAATTAAATGACAATTAACATACATTATTAGATGTGCGCAAGGCTGCTTCTTTACCTTCTACAACAATACTCATCCTCCAGAGTCCTGACCAGAGTCCCGAGCAGAGCACACAGCCGACACGCGCCGACTCCCGCCGACTCACGCAGACTACTCAAGACTACTACTGTCGACTCGCGCAGACAAGCGCAGATTAGCGACAAGCAACAACTAACGACATACTACTTTCTGGTCAGAGACTCTGTCATGCCTCGCCCATCGCCGGCAACGCATACGTCTTACAAGTCATATACAGGGGAAACAAACATGGTCGCCGTATATTTGAGACAGGATTTTCGCTGCATAGTAAAATAATGTCAATGTGATGACACTAGAACATGTCAACGAAAGGATATGCTGCATCAGAATCAAAGACAAATATAGAAATATCTCATTAATGTCCCGAGGACAGGGAGGAAGACATAAACGACCAATTCTATGGTACCTTAGACCAGATGTGCTCCAGATTACCACAATATGACATCATAATTATGCTGAAAGACTTAAATGTCAAAACAGGACACCAATGGCAACCATATATAAGTATGTTCAGCCTGTACACTGTATCAAATGATAATGGTATAGGGCTAATCAACTTCGCCTTAGCTAGGAACATGAAAATAGTCAGTACATCATTTCCCAATAGAGACATTGATAAAGCAACATGGACCTCACCGGATGGGCTAACTAGAAACCAAACAGACCATATGTTGATAGAGAAAAGACAGTAATAAATGTTAGGACAAAGAGAGGGTCGGGGACAGAATCAGACCATTCTCTTGCGCTAATAAAGTTGAAACAATCATTATCAAAACAACTAAGTAAGAGCAACAGTGGCAAAAGAATCCAAAAAGTAGATGTGAGTAGGCTAAAAGAAGAGGAGATGAATAAAAACTTCAAGATTAAGCTTACATATAGATTCACATAATTAGAGAACGAAAGCAGTGTGAAAGAAGATATCTATATAAAATGGAACAAGGTAACAACAACTACACAATAGACAGCACAGGAACTATTTGGAGATAACAATAATAGAATGTCAAGGGCAAACCGTGTTTTAATGAAACATGAAGAAAAGCAGTTCAAGCCAGGAAGACCACCAGACAGGTAATGATGAGCAAAAAAAAAAAAAAAATGGTTCAAATGGCTCTGAGCATTATGGGACTTAACTTCTGAGGTCATCAGTCCCCTAGAACTTAGAACTACTTAAACCTAACTAAAGGACATCACACACACATCCATGCCCGAAGCAGGATTCGAACCTGCGACCGTTGCGGTCGCACGGTTCCAGACTGTAGCGCCTAGAACCGCTCGGCCACCCCGGCCGGCAATGATGAGCAATAACAAATATTAAAACCAAATAAAATACAGGACAGCCACGAGATAAATGAAGAGAACAATCAGGCAAGGGAAAAGAAAATTCATAAATAAAGATAGAGAAGGCAGTGGAGACTATAGCCAGAACAATAGTAAACAACTTTACAGGACAATGAGAAGCTATAGAAAGGGGTACAAAGCTAAGCCTGTGATAACGAAGGATAAGAATGGAAAACTGATCACTAAAATTAAGGGAATCTAGAGAACTGGAGGAGATACTTCAAAGTACTGAACAAACCGGTAGACACCTGCGACAACGCATAGACATGATATCAGTAGAGGTCATAAAAGAATGAGGAGGTAAGGCATATGAATAGTAAGCCGAATTGATAAAAGAGGTGTGGAGGAAAGAAGTAATGTCGGAGGAATTTAAAAACTGGTGCTGTAGGCCCCATATACAAGAAGGGAGACAAAATGTTGACACAGAAGTATAGTGGGATATCTCTACTGTGCACGTGCATAAGGTAACATCAAGAATTATACTGAACAGGCTCAACCCATACACTGAAGGAACATTAGATACAGCAAAAGCGAGGTTCAGAAAGGATAAGTCAACAACCAACCAAATATTCACACTAAGACAAATACTAGATAAGAACTGGAAGCACGATCAGCATACGTTCTGTTTGTTTATAGGCTTCAAAAACGCACATGACAGCATAGTGTGAGAGGAGACGTGGAGGATAAAGCCGACAAAGCTAACTAAAATATCTGTGACAGAATCAAAGTATACAGTGAAAGTACAGTTTTTATTGGTCCATCATATTTGGGGCTTGCAGCCGGATCACGTTGACATCTTGGCACGATATTTCGGCTAACAAACATGCAGCCATCTTCAGGTGAGTACGAGACTGAAGATTATTGGTGCGCGTCGTTCTATATATACCGAAAATTGGCGCGGCGGCGCCTGCGCAGTGGAGAAGGCTAATACCGCGCCCCCTATCTAATTTGGCGCGCTCTGCAGCAGAAGCGGGCCGCGCATGCGTAGTGGTGTACCTACATTTGCGCTATCTGTCGTAAAGCGCCTTCGCGCAGCTGAGACGCGGTAGTCGAAAGTATAAAATCAATTTTCGTCAGCCGTCGCACTAGATGCCGACCCATGTCTCTGTGAAGCGATTAAAGAAATTACAGGATCCCATGCTTTATCCATCTGAAAGCCGCCGTCTCGATTAATAAGATCTTTTGCCAATCGTATCTCCACGGACTCCTTGATAATGGATTCCCAAAAAGATCTAGTTGTCGCTAAAATTTTTGTTCCACAATAATCCATGGAGTGTCCATGTGTCTGTGAAGCGATTAAAGAAATTACAGGATCCCATGCTTTATCCATCTGAAAGCCGCCGTCTCGATTAATAAGATCTTTTGCCGATCGTATCTCCACGGACTCCTTGATAATGGATTCCCAAAAAGATCTAGTTGTCGCTAAAATTTTTGTTCCACAATAATCCATGGAGTGTCCCGTCGAAATACAGTGTTCTGCTATGGCTGATTTGTTGGGCTGTAGTAGACGTGTGTGGCGCTCATGCTCCACGCATCTTTCCCGTACTGTGCGAGTAGTTTGGCCTATGTAGGATTTGCCACATTGACAAGGGATCTTATAAATACCCGCCTTCCTCAGACCCAGATCGTCCTTCACAGAGCCAAGCAAAGCTGATATTTTCGTAGGTGGTCGGAAGATCACTTTAACACAATGCTTCTTTAAAATCCTTCCTATTTTAGAGGAGAGGTTACCCACATACGGAAGAAACGCCCTGGACCTGACCACCTCTTTGTCTTCTTCTTCTTGTTTCTCTTTACATTTCTTCTTTGTTACAGCTGTGAGGATTTGGCGTGTAGAATATCCATTCTCCCTGAAGACGGATTGCAAATGTTCTAATTCTTTAGGAAGGCTGTCCTTATCAGATACCACATGTGCCCGGTGCACCAGAGTACGCAGCAAACCCATGGTTTGTGCAGGGTGGTGGCCGCTTGTCGCCTGCAAATACAGATCTGTGTGTGTGGGCTTCCGGTAGACGGAGTGCCCTAAAGATCCATCGGTTCTACGATTGACAAGGACATCCAGAAACGGCAGACACCTATCTTTTTCGACCTCCATGGTAAACTGAATATTCTTGTGAATGGAATTCAGATGTTTTAAGAATCCTGCCAGTTTTTCTTCTCCATGGGGCCAAACTACAAATGTGTCATCCACATAACGCCAGAAGACTTTCGGTTTAAATTCAGCTGACTCGAGTGCCTTTTCCTCAAAGTCCTCCATAAAAAGGTTTGCTACCAGAGGGGACAAAGGACTGCCCATGGCAACACCGTCAACTTGTTCAAAATATTCATTATTGAATAAGAAATAAGTTGAGGACAGGCAATGATGAAATAATGCTGTTATGTCGGCTTTGAACCTTCTGCTAATGAGTACCAGTGAATCCATCAGTGGAACCTTAGTAAATAAAGAGACGACATCAAAACTCACTAATAAGTCAGAATTGTGGAGTTGGAAGGACTTCAGTCGACTAATAAAATCGGCGGAACTACGAATGTGATGTGGACACTTGCCCACATAAGGTCTCAGTAACGAAGACAGATGTTGTGCTAAGTCATAGGTTGGCGCACCGATATTACTAACAATAGGGCGTAATGGTAGTCCCTCTTTATGAATTTTCGGAAGACCATAAAGCCTCGGTGGAACAGAGCTATGCGGTTTCAGTCTTTTAATGACTTCAGGTGGAAGCGTAGAAGAGTTTAACAAAACTGTCGTTTTTCTTTCTACTCTGCTCGTCGGATCCTTGTCGATCTTCCGATATGTGGATTCACCAATGAGGCTATAAATCTTCTCGTTGTAGATGTTTCGTGGCAGAAGTACCGTCGCATTGCCCTTGTCTGCTCGAAGAACCACAGTGTGGGGATCTTCACGTAGTTTGCGAAGTGCAGCCCTTTCGCTAGAAGAAATGTTGTTCTTCAGAGGAGTCGCTTTCTTAAGTGCACGGCATGTTTCACGCCTGATTTCTTCAGCTGCGTCGCTGGGAAGGGGTCTAACAGCTTCTTCAATAGCACTTATGAAATCCGCGAAAGGTGGAGTCTTAGGTGTAGGAGCGAAGTTAAGTCCTTTTCCGAGTACAGACAGTGTCGCATTGTCCAAAACTCTATCCGTTAAATTAACCACGGAGCGTCGAAAAGTGCCTTCTTGCAGCGATGCTGTCGATAGACGTGCAAACTTCGATGACTGCCTAGAAGATGACTTGTTGTGAGCCCAGTCCGCTTTGGCCCAAGTGACTCCGTCAACCCACTCCCAGGTGAAAGAAGGAAGACTGGATGCTATTTCCAAATGAAGGTGATACAGTTGTCTTGAAATCAGATCCAGTTCACGGCGAGTGAAGCAAATCCTCTCCTTTACTAGAGCCAGGCTAGCCTTCCGAGTTATATTCCTAGCGGCGGCGGTCTTGATGAAATGTGTCACTTTGGCAAACTTAGGGATAAAGCCATTGTCCCGACACTTCAATAAAAAACACAGAGAGCTAAGTAATCTTGCTCGTTTGTTGCGTAACTTATCCAAGCTCTGGACGTGTGCTACCACCTCCTCCCCGTAAAGGTGTCTGATGTGTATCTTGAAGTTTTCCCGGCGTATTGATTGGTCCATCATATTTCGGGCTTGCAGCCGGATCACGTTGACATCTTGGTACGATATTTCGGCTAACAAACATGTAGCCATCTTCAGGTGAGTACGAGACTGAAGATTACTGGTGCGCGTCGTTCTATATATACCGAAAATTGGCGCGGCGGCGCC
Organism: Schistocerca nitens; assembly: GCF_023898315.1. Taxonomy (NCBI): domain Eukaryota; kingdom Metazoa; phylum Arthropoda; class Insecta; order Orthoptera; family Acrididae; genus Schistocerca; species Schistocerca nitens. The sequence goes on along the minus strand of NC_064622.1, from coordinate 84,353,643 downwards.
TGCGCAGTGGAGAAGGCTAATACCGCGCCCCCTATCTAATTTGGCGCGCTCTGCAGCAGAAGCGGGCCGCGCATGCGTAGTGGTGTACCTACATTTGCGCTATCTGTCGTTTTTATATTTGACGTAAAAACAGGAGTGAGACAGGGAGATATTAAATCACCGACCCTGTTCAATTTGGCACTCAACAGCACGCTGAGGAGAGTACCACAAGAATGGAGTCACCATAGGCAAAAAGGTAAATGAACAAAATAGAGATGACATCATAAAGATGATCAAAGATGAATGGAGTACAAAAGCAAATGACAAAGTAAAAAAATATTAAGTAATACAAGAAGGTGTATTATATCACAGGGCAGATCCAGAAAAGCAACACTGGAAGCTCTTTTGTCCAGAACATAGTGGTGAAATGCTGCTATTGTTTGTACATTTTACGTACGATCATTTTGGTGCCAAGAAATTTACGGTCGAGATTAACGAAAGTTGCTAGTTTAATAACTTAGAAAAGAGCGTACAAAATGGCTCTGAGCACTATGGGACTTAACAGCTATGGTCATCAGTCCCCTAGAACTTAGAACTACTTAAACCCAACTAACCTAAGGACAGCACACAACACCCAGTCATCACGAGGCAGAGAAAAATCCCTGACCCCGCCGGGAATCGAACCCGGGAACCCGGGCGCGGGAAGCGAGAACGCTACCGCACGACCACGAGCTGCGGACAAGAGCGTACACAAAATTCTAAATTCCTGTAATGTGTGTTAAAAAACCGAAGTATCGAATAATAGCAATAAAGCGGAGGCACATAGCACAATCTCTACAAAAATAATCGATAGGGTGTGCGTTGACCCCTATGGCTCTCTCCCCACATCACAAAGAGAATACAAATATTTTTTTTTGTTATTTTGGACATGTTGTCGAAGTATGTAAAACTGTACGTACTACGGAAGTCTACAGATAAGTCAGTCTCAAACAAGATCAAAATGGATTGTGTAATCAACATGGGTAAACCAGATAGGACCATTAGTGACAATGGTTCACAATTTACCCAGAGTGATGGAAGAGTGTATTATATAATCTTGATATAAAACCTGTTTACATTTCAAAATATCGCCTGGAATCATACATGAGTGAGCGAATTATGAAGGAGCTTAACAGACTTTCAAAAACGTATTGTTCTAAGAAACATCACACGTTGGGGTATATTACATGAAAGAATTTGAGAAATTCATCAAAATTGCCTCATTCTACCACGGAAATATCGCCACAAGAATTATTAACAGGAGAAAGGGTACCTGGTGTCACTGAGCAGTTCGAAAGTTTCCCAAAGAGAGACGAGAAGTTAGCCAACGAACAGAGGGATTTAGTCTTAAGTAGAATCAAAGAAAATGTAGCTAACACACAAACCTTCAGATTTTAGACACTTTGATTGGTACCAAACTTTGTACGTCGACAGAGTGTCAACCAAAGCACCGATTTAGTTCGTGCTATCTGCTGTCGTCCAGTAGAATATGTGTAAACCCTAATTAAATGTAACACCAGAACTAAAAAGGACAAGAAAAGCTTATCTGTGAGTAATTGGTTATAGATTTCGCGTGGGTGAGTCGGTAGAGCGTGAGGTCGTAAGACCAAAGCTTCCGCGTCCAAACATCACGGATAACTTTTCTTTTTTTTTTTTCCTCGTAAAACTGTTATATGTAATTTATATGTTATTTGCTTCACACAGTTGTTCGTCTGCAACCATTATTGTGAAGCCTTGGATCCTGAATGAGTGACACTGTGTGTGTGTGTGTGTGTGTGTGTGTGTGTGTGTGTGTGTGTGTGTGGTCGTGTTTGCACTGATTTTTTAGCGTTCTGTACCTATTATTGATCTTATTGTTTTGTTTATTGTTACTACTATTAGTTTTATTATTATTTCCATTACTTCCGCACGTGCGATAGAATTGTTTCTCTATTTTTCTGTTCTGATTATATACTCTGCGAAATTACAAATGTATTCTAAATTTTTACTACTTTCAAAGAAACGAAGTAAAAGCAGACTGCCAAGGGAACAAATGCTGTAAACTCCAAAACAGCCCTTTTACATGTCATAAACATGTCCCATGTTCGTCGCATTTGTTCGGGGTGGACGTTCCTTGATATCCGTTCAAGTTCACCGTTGATCCATTCACTCAGGTTTTTCTCTGACCAAACACGCTGAGGTACCATTCCGGCAACGATCAAACGCTCTACCAACCTCTCACGGAAGCGACACCTATTGTTTGCTAACTGTTATGCTTTTCCTGTGCTCTGTAGTTCTGCTGTTACTTTTAATTAACATTTACGCCCGTTCTGATGGACGACAGCACATATTGCGAACTAAATCGAGGTTTTGATTGACACTCTATCGACATACAACGTTCGGTACCAGTCTGAATGTCTGACATCTGGAGGCTTGGTTGTAAAAGAGGGGATAAATACAATAATCAGATTTAAAAAAAGACATATCAGGTTGGTACTGGTACAGGTTGGTACAAGAAAAACTCCGAGATCAAAAACGGTTGTGAAACATATGAGGGCACATATTTAATAATTAGAATAGCGCACCCCAACACATTGTAGAGAGCTAATGTAAAGACAGGACCAAGAAAAGTAGTGTACGGTAGTTTTGGTATCGAAATGAAATGTCGTGTGACGAGGGCCTCCCGTCGGGTAGACCGTTCGCCTGGTGCAAGTCTTTCGATTTGACGCCAATTCGGCGACTTGCGCGTCGATGGGGATGAAATGATGATGATTAGGACAACACAACACCCAGTCCCTGAGCGGAGAAAATCTCCGACCCAGCCGGGAATCGAACCCGGGCCCTTTGGATTGACAGTCTGTCTCGCTGACCACTCAGCTGCCGGTGGCGGACAGTTTTGGTATCAAAAAATACTATGGACAAGCAACCTCAGGGAACATTTGGTTTCGTTACGTTGCCAGGAAACACGATTACCAGATGCCAGAAAGTGACGGTATTACTTCTCTTTCTTTCATGCTCTTACTGAGCCGTGTGCGGCTCGCGTTCTTGCCGTTGAGAACTTGACGTCGTATAATAGCGATAGTGGCATCTCCATTCTTCTTGTGTTAATGTTGCCACTGAGTTGCTAGTATTGTTTGTCTGCGAGTGGCAGCAGCAGCGGTTATCGATAGCCAGGACTGTGGTGCCGCGTGAGATTAGCCGAGTGGTCTAAGGGCACTGCAGTCATGGACTGTGCGGCTGTTCCCGGCGGAGGTTCGGGTCCTCCCGCGAAAGGCAAAGGTCCCGAGTTCGAGTCTCGGTCCGGCACACAGTTTTAATCTGCCATGAAGTTTCATATCAGCGCACACTCCGCTGGAAACATCCCCCAGGCTGTGGCCAAGCCATGTCTCTGCAATATCCTTTCTTTCAGGAGTGCTACTTCTGAAAGGTTCGCAGGAGAGCTTCTGTAAAGTTTGGAAGGTAGGAGACGAGGTACTGGCGGAATTAAAGCTGTGAGGACGGGGCGTGAGTCGTGCTTGGGTTCCTCAGTCGGTAGAGCACTTGCCCGCGAAAGGCAAAGGTCCCGAGTTCGAGCCTCGGTCCGGCACACAGTTTTAATCTGCCAGGAAGTTTCAAACCCAAAGCCGTTCACATCAGCACCTGTAAGATCACGACGATCTTGTTCTTTGACTGCAGGGGTCGTCTGCTCGTCCAGCTCCTCAACCATGGCATCACAATCAGTGTGCAGGGCTATGAAGACGCTTTGCAGAAACTGCGACACGCCATAAAGTCAAAACGCCCAGGAATGCTGTCGGAAGGAATCATCCTGTTACACGATAACGCCCACCCCACACTGCCACTCGGACGAAGGCTACGCTTCAGCGGTTTGGCTGGGAAACACTGCGGCATCCTCCATACAACCCGGATCTTTCACCGTCCGATTTTCACATCTTTCGCGATCTGAAGACAGACATACGAGGACGTCGGTTTCAGTCGGACGAGGAAAGGGCAAGAGTGGATGCGGTTGTGGATTCGTCAGCGGCCGACCGCGTTCTAAAATACAAAAATTGATTGTCTCGCCTTCCAGTGGGATAAATGTCTTAAAATCAGTGATGATTGATTTTGGATGGAACCTTTCCATGGTCTTGTTATGACGGGCGTTTGGTTTTCAAAAATGGCTCTGAGCACTAGGGGACATGTCCGAAAGAACAGATACCATCTTAGTATATATACAGTTAAGGCTCACCGGCCACTTCTTCTGCGCGAATGCACAAACAGTGCCCGAACTCTTACGGGGAATCGGCAACGCGCCGCGTGTAATGAGTATAATGGGCGGGGGCACCACGAATGTAGTGCGAGACAATACGTTGAGAATGTGGGTTTCGCGGGAGGCGTGCCAGAGATAAATCCCTGCAGTCGCGCTATCCTCTGTGTCCTCGGTGGCTCAGATGGATCGAGCGTCTGCCATGTAAGCACGAGATCCTGGGCTCGAGTCCCGGTCGGGGCACACATTTTCATCTGTCCCTGTTGACGTATGTCAACGCCTGTAAGCAGCTAATGGTGATCATTTCATTGTAATTTCAGTCTAACAAGCTGCATCTTAGTATATATGCAATCACAGAAGGTTGGCGCCGGTGGCGACACCTACAACGTGCTGACATGAGGGAAGTTTCCAACCGATTTCTCATACACAAACAGCAGTTGACCGGCGTTGCCTGGTGAAACGTTGTTGTGATGCCTCGTGTAAGGAGGAGAAATGCGTTTCCGACTTTGATAAAGGTCGGATTGTAGACTATCGCGACATTGCTGCTTGCGTTGGTCGAGATCTAATGACTGTTAGCAAAATATGGACTCGGTGAGTTCAGGAGGGTAATACGGAACACCGTGCGGGATCCCAAAGGCCTCGTATCACTAGCAGTCGAAATGACAGGCATCTTATTCGCATGGCTGTAACGGATCGTGCAGCCACGTCTCGATCCCTGAGTCAACAGATGGGGACGTTTGCAAGACAACAACCGTCTGTACGAACAGTTCGACGACGTTTGCAGCAGTATGGACTATCAGCTCGGACACCATGGCTGCGGTTACCCTTGACGCTGGATCACAGACAGGAGCGCCTGCGATAGTGTACTCAACGACGAACCTGGGTGCACGAATGGCAAAACGTCATTTTTTTCGGATGAATCCAGGTTCTGTTTACAGCATCATGACGGTTTCATCCGTGTTTGGCGACATCGTGGTGAACGCACATTGGAAGCGTTTATTCGTCATCGCCATACTGGCGTATCACCCGTCGTGATGGTATGGGGTGCCATTGGTTACACGTCTCGGTCACCTCTTGTTCGCATTGACGGCACTTTGAACAGTGGACGCTACATTTCAGGTGTGTTACGACCCGTGGCTCTACCATTTATTCGATCCCTGCGAAACCCTACATTTCAGCAGGATAATGCACGACCGCATGTTGCAGGTCCTGTACGGGTCTTTCTGGATACAGAAAATGTTCGACTGCTGCCCTGGCCAGCACATTCTCCAGATCTCTCACCAATTGAAAACGTCTGGCCAATGGTGGCCGAGCAACTGGCTAGTCACAATACGTCAGTCACTGCTCTTGATGAACTGTCGTATCGTGTTGAAGCTGCATGGGCAGCTGTACCTGTACACGCCATCCAAGCTCTGTTTGACTCAATGCCCAGGCGTATCAAGGCCGTTATTATGGCCAGAGGTGGTTGTTCGGGTACTGATTTCTCACGATGTATGCACCCAAATTGCGTGAAAATGTAATCGCATGTCAGTTCTAATATAATATATTTGTCCAATGTTTATACTGTATGCACTGTCCATCAGACAGGGAGTAGTTTCGAGCGGAGTAACGCGCCGGTGACAGACTCCAGTGTACGTGTGTACACGTATCGAATTTTCTCATTGTAAATCTCTAGATAAGCGTGGCAGACATATGGCATAGACAAACGATGTATTATGTGGATATGCTTCTGGTCCTTGGTGCATCTAACAACCAGGCTGGTGTTGCCGCTCGTGAATAGGCTGCTCGATATCCTCGTCAACGCCATCAAAAAATATGTTTTGTCATCTGGAGCTGCGCCTTCGGGAGTCAGATTGTCTCCTTCCACCATCGCGTGACAGAGGTCGTCCACGGACTCGCTGTACCCCAGCTACTGAGGAAGCTGTTCTGGAGGTCATACACCAAGAACCTCAGCGAAGTACACTTTGCGTAGCAAGGCACCTGCGTGTCTCGCAAAAGCACGGCCGTTAACATGCTGCACGAGCATGGGCTGCATTCCTATCATTATGCTTTCACGCAACACCTGCATCCTGCACATCGCCATCAGAGAATGCAATTCTGTGTATGGTTCCAACAACAGCAGAAAGCCAATGATGACTTTGTGAACACCGTAATCCTCTGGATTTCTTCCTGTGTGGACACCTGAAGGAGCACATGTACTCTATTCCGCCGACAAATGTTGAAGAATTGGTAGCGCGTGTTCATGCTGCTCTTGTTACTGTGGATGCACCCTAGGTGCGAAGGGACCAGAGCTTTATGATCCGGCGAGTTGCACAATATTTGGACGTGGAGGGAGGTCGCTTTGAGCACCTGTTGGTCTGAGGACAACGTATTCTGTTGTGAAGGTCTTGCGGTCATTAATATGGACATTATTATTGTCATTCGTTGCTAATGTGCGACGTCTGAGCACTCGTATTACATATAGCATAAATGACAAGTAGATGTTGTGTTATTGAACTGTGCTGTTATCGTTAGCATTTCGAAACTGATATACTGACAGGTTTCAGATAGATTATATAATGGTAAGACAGAGATTTAGGAAGCAGGTTTTAAATTGTAAGACATTTCCAGGGGCAGATGTGGATCTGACCACAATCTATTGGTTATGAACTGTAGATTAAAACTGAAGAAACTGCAAAAAGGTGGGAATCTAAGGAGATGGGACCTGGATAAACTGAAAGAACCAGAGGTTGTACAGAGTTTCAGGGAGAGCTTAAGGGAACAATTGACAGGAATGGGGGAAAGAAATACAGTAGAAGAAGAATGGCTAGCTTTGAGAGATGAAGTAGTGAAGGCAGCAGAGGATGTAGTAGGTAAAAAAACGTTGGCTAGTAGAAATCCTTGTGTAACAGAAGAAATATTGAATTTAATCGATGAAAGGAGAAAATATAAAAACGCAGTAAATGAAGCAGGCCAAAAAGAATACAAACGTCTCAAAAAGGAGATCGACAGGAAGTGCAAAATGGCTAAGCAGGGATGGATAGAGGAAAAATGTAAGGATGTAGAGGCTTATCTCAGTACGGGTAAGATAGATATTGCCTACAGGAAAATTAAAGAGACCTTTGGAGAAAAGAGAACCACTTGTACGAGTATCAAGAGCTCAGATGGAAACCCAGTTCTAAGCAAAGAAGGGAAAGCAGAAAGGTGGAAGGAGTATATAGAGGGCCTATACAAGGGCGATGTACTTGAGGACAATATCATGGAAATGGAGGAGGATATAGACGAAGATGAAATGGGAGATACGATACTGCGTGAAAAGTTTGACAGAGCACTGAAAGACCTGAGTCGAAACAAGGCCCCAGGAGTAGACAACATTCCATTAGAACTACTGACGGCCTTGGGAGAGCCAGTGCTGACAAAACTCTACCATCTGTTGAGCAAGATGTATGAGACAGGCGAAATACCCTCAGACTTCAAGAAGAATATAATAATTCCAATCCCAAAGAAAGCAGGTGCTGACAGATGTGAAAGTCACCGAACAATCAGTTTAATAAGTCACGGATGCAAAATCCACTGCTGGCCACCGTAAATGCAACACCCTGAAGGAAGCATCCGAATCAAGTGAAATTTACACCATGGGTTTGCAGCGATGAGATATGCAACTGATTAGAATTTCAGCGCAGACGCACATCACGCGCGCCTGTGGCGCCACCTCATAGCGCCATTTAAGGCTTGGCGATTTCGACGAGTGTACGTTCGGCACGTGTGTTTACCTTGTGGTTGTTTCACAAGACGATCAGTTATGCCTCGTAGACAACAGCGAACATCTTTTGATCAAGTATCCGAGTTCGACAGAGGAAGGATAGTGGCTTACCGAGATTGTGGATTATCATACAGAGAAATCGCTAGTCGTGTTGGACGAAATCAAACAACTGTAATGCGGATATGTGACCGTTGGATGCAGGAGGGTACGACGGACCGACGTGGTCGATCGCATTCACTTCGGTGCACCACTGCACGTGCTGATAGGCAAATTGTGCGCATGGCAGTGACGGATCGCTCAGTGACATCCCGAACCATAGCACAGCACGTTGCGTCTGTAACGCATCATCCAGTGTCTGCGCGTACCATTTGACGCCGTTTACAGCACAGTGGTCTGTCCGCAAGACGTCCATTACTTCGTCTACCATTGACGCAGAACCACAGACGTCTCCGTCGCCAATGGTGTGATGACAGACGGATGTGGACGGCAGAATTGAATGACGTTGTCTTTACTGACGAGGCACGCTTCTGTCTGCAGCACCACGATGGTCGGATTCGAGTGTGGAGACACCGTGGAGAGAGGATGCTGGACAGCTGCATTATGCACCGCCACACTGGTCTTGCACCGGGTATTATGGTGTTGTTGTTGTTGTGGTCTTCAGTCCTGAGACTGGTTTGATGCAGCTCTCCATGCTACTCTATCCTGTGCAAGCTTCTTCATCTCCCAGTACCTACTGCAACCTACATCCTTCTGAATCTGCTTAGTGTATGCATCTCTTGGTCTCCCCCTACGATTTTTACCCTCCACGCTGCCCTCCAATACTAAATTGGTGATCCCTTGATGCCTCAGAACATGTCCTACCAACCGATCCCTTCTTCTGGTCAAGTTGTGCCACAAACTCCTCTTCTCCCCAATCCTGTTCAGTACCTCCTCATTAGTTATGTGGTCTACCCATCTAATCTTCAGCATTCTTCTGTAGCACCACATTTCGAAAGCTTCTATTCTCTTCTTGTCCAAACTATTTATCGTCCATGTTTCACTTCCATACATGGCTACACTCCATACAAATACTTTCAGAAAAGACTTCCTGACACTTAAATCTATACTCGATGTTAAAAAATTTCTCTTCTTCAGAAACGCTTTCCTTGCCATTGCCAGTCTACATTTTATGTCCTCTCTACTTCGACCATCATCAGTTATTTTGCTCCCCAAATAGCAAAACTCCTTTACTACTTTAAGTGTCTCATTTCCTAATCTAATACCCTCAACATCACCCGACTTCATTCGACTACATTCCATTATCCTCGTTTTGCTTTTGTTGATGTTCATCTTATATCCTCCCTTCAAGACACCATCCATTCCATTCAACTGCTCTTCCAAGTCCTTTGCTGTCTCTGACAGAATTACAATGTCATCGGCGAACCTCAAAGTTTTTATTTCTTCTCCATGGATTTTAATACCTACTCCGAATTTTTCTTTTGTTTCCTTTACTGCTTGCTCAATATACAGATTGAATAACATCGGGGAGAGGCTACAACCCTGTCTTACTCCCTTCCCAACCACTGCTTCCCTTTCATGTTCCTCGACTCTTATAACTGCCATCTGGTTCCTGTACAAATTGTAAATAGCCTTTCGCTCCCTGTATTTTACCCTCGCCACCTTTAGAATTTGAAAGAGAGTATTCCAGTCAACATTGTCAAAAGCTTTCTCTAAGTCTACAAATGCTAGAAATGTAGGTTTGCCTTTCCTTAATCTTTCTTCTAAGATAAGTCGTAAGGTCAGTATTGCCTCACGTGTCCCAGTATTTCTACGGAATCCAAACTGATCTTCCCCGAGGTCGGCTTCTACTAGTTTTTCCATTCGTCTGTAAAGAATTCGTGTTAGTATTTTGCAGCTGTGGCTTATTAAACTGATTGTTCGGTAATTCTCACATCTGTCAACACCTGCTTTCTTTGGGATTGGAATTATTATATTCTTCTTGAAGTCTGAGGGTATTTCGCCTGTTTCATACATCTTGCTCACCAGATGGTAGAGTTTTGTCAGGACTGGCTCTCCCAAGGCCGTCAGTAGTTCCGATGGAATGTTGTCTACTCCGGGGGCCTTGTTTCGACTCAGGTCTTTCAGTGCTCTGTCAAACTCTTCACGCAGTATCGTATCTCCCATTTCATCTTCATCCTCATCCTCTTCCATTTCCATAATATTGTCCTCAAGTACATCGCCCTTGTATAGGCCCTCTATATACTCCTTCCACCTTTCTGCTTTCTCTTCTTTGCTTAGAACTGGGTTTCCATCTGAGCTCTTGATGTTCATACAAGTGGTTCTCTTATCTCCAAAGGTCTCTTTAATTTTCCTGTAGGCAGTATCTATCTTACCCCTAGTAAGATAAGCCTCTACATCCTTACATTTGTCCTCTAGCCATCCCTGCTTAGCCATTTTGCACTTCCTGTCGATCTCATTTTTGAGACGTTTGTATTCCTTTTTGCCTGCTTCATTTACTTTATTTTTATGTTTTCTCCTTTCATCAATTAAATTCAATATTTCTTCTGTTACCCAAGGATTTCTACTAGCCCTCGTCTTTTTACCTACTTGATCCTCTGCTGCCTTCACTACTTCATCCCTCAAAGCTACCCATTCTTCTTCTACTGTATTTCTTTCCCCCATTCCTGTCAATTGTTCCCTTATGCTCTCCCTGAAACTCTGTACAACCTCTGGTTCTTTCAGTTTATCCAGGTCCCATCTCCTTGAATTCCCACCTTTTTGCAGTTTCTTCAGTTTTAATCTACAGGTCATAACCAATAGATTGTGGTCAGAGTCCACATCTGCCCCTGGAAATGTCTTACAATTTAAAACCTGGTTCCTAAATCTCTGTCTTACCATTACATAATCAATCTGATACCTTTTAGTATCTCCAGGGTTCTTCCATGTATACAACCTTCTATCATGATTCTTAAACCAAGTGTTAGCTATGATTAAATTGTGCTCTGTGCAAAATTCTACCAGGCGGCTTCCTCTTTCATTTCTTAGCCCCAATCCATATTCACCTACTACGTTTCCTTCTCTCCCTTTTCCTACACTCGAATTCCAGTCACCCATAACTATTAAATTTTCGTCTCCCTTCACAATCTGAATAATTTCTTTTATTTCATCATACATTTCTTCAATTTCTTCGTCATCTGCAGAGCTAGTTGGCATATAAACTTGTACTACTGTAGTAGGTGTGGGCTTCGTATCTATCTTGGCCACAATAATGCGTTCACTAAGCTGTTTGTAGTAGCTTACCCGCGTTCCTATTTTCCTATTCATTATTAAACCTACTCCTGCATTACCCCTATTTGATTTTGTATTTATAACCCTGTAGTCACCTGACCAGAAGTCTTGTTCCTCCTGCCACCGAACTTCACTAATTCCCACTATATCTAACTTTAACCTATCCATTTCCCTTTTCAAATTTTCTAACCTACCTGCCCGATTAAGGGACCTGACATTCCACGCTCCGATCCGTAGAACGCCAGTTTTCTTTCTCCTGATAACGACATCCTCTTGAGTAGTCCCCGCCCGGAGATCCGAATGGGGGACTATTTTACCTCCGGAATATTTTACCCAAGAGGACGCCATCATCATTTAATCATACAGTAAAGCTGCATGCCCTCGGGAAAAATTACGGCCGTAGTTTCCCCTTGCTTTCAGCCGTTCGCAGTACCAGCACAGCAAGGCCGTTTTGGTTATTGTTACAAGGCCAGATCAGTCAATCATCCAGACTGTTGCCCTTGCAACTACTGAAAAGGCTGCTGCCCCTCTTCAGGAACCACACGTTTGTCTGGCCTCTCAACAGATACCCCTCCGTTGTGGTTGTACCTACGGTACGGCTATCTGTATCGATGAGGCACGCAAGCCTCCCCACCAACGGCAAGGTCCATGGTTCATGGAGGGGGGGGGGGTATTATGGTATGGGGCGGTATTGGATATTACTCTCGCACGCCTCTAGTACGCATTGCCGGTACTTTAAATAGCCGGCGCTAGATATCCGAGGTGCTGGAGCCAGTTGTCCTTCCATACCTTCAGGGCTCGGCCACAGCCATATTTCAACAGGATAATGCGCGACCACGTGTGGCACGCATTGTCCAAAGGTTCTTCGTCAATAACCAGATTGAATTGCTTAACTGGCCGGCTCGCTCTCCGGATCTTTCGCCGATAGACAACATGTGGTCCATGGTTGCTCAACGAGTGACCCAGATTACATCCCCAGCTGCCACACCAGATGATCTTTGGCAACGTGTGGAAGCTGCTTGGGCTGCTGTACCCCAGGAACACATCCAACGTCTCTTTGACTCAATGCCGAGACGTGTGGCAGCGGTGATCTCCAACAATGGCGGCTACTCTGCCTACTGATTCTGGCAGGAACCACATGTCACAGACGTCTGTAAACGTAATCATTTGATACTTGGTCAACATGTTATCTACAAAATAAATTTTATTGTGCTACCTCTTGTCTTTCTTGGTGTTGCATTTACGGTGGCCAGCAGTGTACTAACGCGAATTCTTTACAGACGAATGGAAAAACTGGTAGAAGCCGACCTTGGGGAAGATCAGTTTGGATTCCGTAGAAATATCGGAACACGTGAGGCAATACTGACCCTACGACGTATCTTAGAAGCTAGATTAAGGAAAGGTAAACCTACGTTTCTAGCATTTGTAGACTTAGAGAAAGCTTTTGACAATGTAGACTGGACTACTCTCATTCACATTCTGAAGGTGGAAGGGGTAAAATACAGGGAGCGAAAGGCTATTTACAATTTGTACAGAAACCAGATGGCAGTTATAAGAGTCGAGGGGCATGAAAGGGAAACAGTGGTTGGGAAGGGAGTGAGACAGGGTTGTAGCCTCTCCCCGATGTTATTCAATCTGTATATTGAGCAAGCAGTAAAGGAAACAAAAGAATAATTCGGAGTAGGTATTAAAATCCATGGAGAAGAAATAAAAACTTTGAGGTTCGCCGATGACTTTGTAGTTCTGTCAGAGACAACGAAGGACTTGGAAGAGCAGTTGTACGGAATGGACAGTGTCATGAAAGGAGGGTATAAGATGAACATCAAGAAAAGCAAAACGAGGATAATGGAATGTAGTATATATAAGTCGGGTGGTACTGAGGGAATTATATTAGGAAATGAGACACTTAAAGTAATAATGGAGTTTTGCACTTTGGGGAGCAAAATAACTAATGATGGTCGAAGCAGAGAGGGTATAAAATGTAGACTGGCAATGCCAAGGAAAGCGTTTCTCAAGAAGAGAAATTTGTTAACATCGAGTATAGATTTAAGTGTCAGGAAGTCGTTTCTGAAAGTATTTGTATGGAGTGTAGCCATGTATGGAAGTGAAACATGGACGATAACTAGTTTGGACAAGAAGAGAATAGAAGCTTTCGAAATGTGGTGCTACAGAAGAATGCTAAAGATTAGATGGTTAGATCACATAACTAATGAGGAAGTATTGAATAGGATTGGGGAGAAGAGAAGTTTGTGGCACAACTTGACTAGAAGAAGGGATCGGTTGGTAGGACATGTTCTGAGGCATCAAGGGATCACCAGTTTAGTATTGGAGGGGATCGTGGAGGGCAAAAATCGTAGATGGAGACCAAGAGATGAATACACTAAACAGATTCAGAAGGATGTAGGTTGCAGTAGGTATGGGGAGATGAAGAAGCTTGCACAGGATAGAGTAGCATGGAGAACTGCATCAAACCAGTCTAAGGACTGAAGACCACAACAACAACATTGTTTTTGTAGTTATTCTGTCCTATGACAGGTCATTTGTTGCAAATGTCTATTTCTTATTTCTATAACCACGTATTTGTTATGTTCAGCATTACAAAATGTTGTAAATTTAGGATACACCTGACCTAAGAATGTATATTAGGGAATAAAATGTCAGAATGAAATTAGCAATTAAAAAAATGCGCTCCAACCCAGGTTCGAACTCTCTACGTCCTGCATGTTAACCCAAAACTTTATACGCTGCACCAATACACGATACAAGCAGTATGTGCTGACAGGGGTAGTCACCATACATGTTGTTACAGTGTTGCCTGATCGCCACTCTTTAACGTCTTTTTTCTGCCGGATGTACTCGCCAGGCGAAATTTTGTGACAGACATTTTTCTTTATCGCTGGGATGTGAGGAGTCGCGCTGCGAAGCCCGAGTGTGCGAATTTCGGTTCACCCTGTACAGTCCGCAAGCCACCGTACGGTGCGTGGGGGAATGCACCCTTTACCACTACTTGTCATTTCCTCTCCTGTTCCACACGCAAATAGAGCGGGGGAAAAACGACTGCCTGTATGCCTCCGTATGAGCCGTAATTTCTCGTACCTTGCCTTCGCAGTCCTTACGCGTAATGTACGAAGGCAGTTCAATAAGTAATGCAACACATTTTTTTTCTCGGCCAAGTTTGGTTGAAAAAACCGGAAATTTCTTGTGGAATATTTTCAAACATTCCCGCTTCGTCTCGTATAGTTTCATTGACTTCCGACAGGTGGCAGCGCTGTACGGAGCTGTTAAAATGGCGTCTGTAACGGATGTGCATTGCAAACAACGGGCAGTGATCGAGTTTCTTTTGGCGGAAAACCAGGGCATCTCAGATATTCATAGGCGCTTACAGAATGTCTATGGTGATCTGGCAGTGGACAAAAGCACGGTGAGTCGTTGGGCAAAGCGTGTGTCATCATCGCCGCAAGGTCAAGCAAGACTGTCTGATCTCCCGCGTGCGGGCCGGCCGTGCACAGCTGTGACTCCTGCAATGGCGGAGCGTGCGAACACACTCGTTCGAGATGATCGACGGATCACCATCAAACAACTCAGTGCTCAACTTGACATCTCTGTTGGTAGTGCTGTCACAATTGTTCACCAGTTGGGATATTCAAAAGTTTGTTCCCGCTGGGTCCCTCGTTGTCTAACCGAACACCATAAAGAGCAAAGGAGAACCATCTGTGCGGAATTGCTTGCTCGTCATGTGGCTGAGGGTGACAATTTCTTGTCAAAGATTGTTACAGGCGATGAAACATGGGTTCATCACTTCGAACCTGAAACAAAACGGCAATCAATGGAGTGGCGCCACACCCACTCCCCTACCAAGAAAAAGTTTAAAGCCATACCCTCAGCCGGTAAAGTCATGGTTACAGTCTTCTGGGACGCTGAAGGGGTTATTCTGTTCGATGTCCTTCCCCATGGTCAAACGATCAACTCTGAAGTGTATTGTGCTACTCTTCAGAAATTGAAGAAACGACTTCATCGTGTTCGTAGGCACAAAAATCAGAACGAACTTCTCCTTCTTCATGACAACGCAAGACTTCACACAAGTCTTCGCACCCGAGAGGAGCTCACAAAACTTCAGTGGACTGTTCTTCCTCATGCACCCTACAGCCCCGATCTCGCACCGTCGGATTTCCATATGTTTGGCCCAATGAAGGACGCAATCCGTGGGACGCACTACGCGGATGATGAAGAAGTTATTGATGCAGTACGACGTTGGCTCCGACATCGACCAGTGGAATGGTACCGCGCAGGCATACAGGCCCCCATTTCAAGGTGGCGTAAGGCCGTAGCATTGAATGGAGATTACGTTGAAAAATAGTGTTGTGTAGCTAAAAGATTGGGGAATAACCTGGTGTATTTCAATGCTGAATAAAACAACCCCTGTTTCAGAAAAAAAATGTGTTGCATTACTTATTGAACTGCCCTCGTATGTTGGCGGCAGAAGAATCGGTCGGCAGTTAGCTTCAAACGCCGGTTCTCTAAATTTTCTCAATAGCCTTTCTCGAAAAGACCGTCGCCCTCCCTCCAGCAATTCCCATCTGAGATCCCGAAGCGTCTTTGCATCACTTACGTGTTGTTCAAACCTACCAGTAACAAATCTAACAGCCCATCTCTGAATTGCGCTGATGTCTTCCTTAAATCCGACCTGGTACGGATCGCAAACACTCGAGCAGTACTCAAGAACAGGTCGCACCAGCATCGTTATGCTCTCTCCTTTACACGTGAACCACTCTTTCCTAAAATTCTCCCAATAAACCGAAGTCGACCATTCGCCTTCCCTAGCACGGTTCTCACATGCTCGTTGCACTTCATATCGCTTTGCAACGTTGTTGTTGTTGTTGTGGTCTTCAGTCCTCAGACTGGTTTGATGCAGCTCTCGATGCCACTCTATCCTGTGCAAGCTTCTTCATCTCCCAGTACCTACTGCAGTCTACATCCTTCTGAATCTGCTTAGTGTATTCATCTCTTGGTCTCCCCCTACGATTTTTATCCTCCACGCTGCCCTCCAGTACTAAATTGATGATTCCTTGATGCCTCAGAACATGTCCTACCAACTGATCCCTTCTTCTAGTCAAATTGTGCCACAAACTCCTCTTCTCCCCAATTCTATTCAATACCACCTCATTAGTTATGTGATCTACGCATCTAATCTTCAGCATTCTTCTGTAGCACCACATTTCCAAAGCTTCTATTCTCTTCTTGTCTAAACTATTTATCGTCCATGTTTCACTTCCATACATGGCCACACTCCATACAAATACTTTCAGAAATGACTTCCTGACGCTTAAATCAAAACTCGATGTTAACAAATTTCTCTTCTTCAGAAACACTTTCCTTGCCATTGCCAGTCTACATTTTATATCCTCTCTACTTCGACAATCATCAGTATTTTGCTCCCCAAATAGCAAAACTCCTTTACGACTTTAAGTGTCTCATTTCCTAATCTAATTCCCTCAGCAACCCCCGACTTAATTCGACTACATCAACGTTATGGTTCAAATGGCTCTGAGCACTATGGGACTTAACATCTATGGTCATTAGTCATCATCAACGTTATGCCCAGATATTTAAACGACTTGACTGTGCATCAGTCATGACGTTTTATTTTATTACTTCTTTACTGCTAAAGTTATTCGCAACATATTTCGCAAACGTATTGAAAAAGAGTATATATAATCCCGGGCGTATTCGAGTGTAACGTGGTGCCAAAATGTCAGATTAATCGGTCAAGATCTTTCCGTATTTGCTATTAATAACAAACGAATAAGAAATGTAAATGTTCCTAGTCGTGTCTTAATTATGCCAACAGATACGCCATTCGAGTTCAAACGCTTGCAGTTGCCGGTGCGTCTTGCGTTTGTAGTGACCATCAACAAGAAGTAGGGGCAACCACTACAAGTGCGTGGATTCTCGCTCGCGCGTCGGGAAACCGTCTGATTTATTCGTATACGCACCAGATGTAAAAACCAAAAATATTGTGTACCCAAAAGCACTTCAATCAACAAATTACAAAATGAAACACTTTTTTTTCTTTCCGTGACATTGCAACGCATGCTGGGTACAACTAGTAATAATAATAATAATTAATACTCGAGAAAATATATGTGACAAAATTAGTCCTAAACGTAAAGTTAATATGAAATGAGATTTTTTATGAAACATAAGTACTGAAATATACTTTAGAAATGATGAGCAAAGCCGACAAAGTAATCCTGCGTGATGACACAGATGATACGGCGTCTTGGCGTGCGCCACGTTTAAATATCAATAGAGAATACACTGGGTAGCAGTGTGTGGCACAGAAGTAATGGGTTATTAGCGACAGATGTCGTTGGCGAGCAAACACACTCTGAGAATGTTACCAGCAATGCCCTCGCAACAAACGCATTTATATTAATACGTAAAATAATCATGTATGTGTTTCATTTTTTG
This sequence comes from Schistocerca nitens, assembly GCF_023898315.1. Lineage (NCBI taxonomy): Eukaryota > Metazoa > Arthropoda > Insecta > Orthoptera > Acrididae > Schistocerca > Schistocerca nitens. The sequence goes on along the minus strand of NC_064622.1, from coordinate 84,335,923 downwards.
TTTAGATTTATTAAGAAATTAATTTAAGATTTTTTATAGACAAAATTGTACCGTTCCTGCATGCTGACACTGAAGTATGGAGACTGGCAGTTATTTAACGAAGGACGAATCGGGAAAATCTGAAAGTCATCTCATGTAAGACCACACCACAGTCAACGGAATCACAGATATCTGTTGCTGTCGTGTGTCGCTTGTGTCTGTTTCCCGTAGCTAAGTGAGTGGAAAAGGATTCCTCGTCTCCAAGTCCGTGTCATATGTGTATAAAGGTTTTTTTTTGTAGCTATTTACTTTAATAAGTGGACGTCTGTATGACGCATAAAAGTATTAAAAAGTGCAGAGGACGACAAAATGCCGATATGAAATGTAAGTTGTAATAAGTGTCTAAGGACATCTGAATGATACAACTGTTTTTTTCTTCCTTACAAAGACGATGGAAATGCGCCAATAGGAGATGTGTGTATGTACTTTATTAAGCGGACGTCTGCTTGACACAGAAAAGTGTTCAGATGTGAAGACGACGGCAGTGCACCGACAGGAGATGTAAGTGGTAATAAGGGTATAAAGACATCTGGATGACGCAGGTGTTTTTGTTTATAATATCTCAAAGAACGGTAATGCGCCTGTAGGAGAATAATTCTTATAAAATTTCTTTTTTAATGATTTTTTGATGATATGTAATGAACTTCTTTACAGAAGAATGAAAAAAGCGGTAGATGCCGACCTCGGGGAGGATCACTTTGCAGTCCGGAGAAACGTACGAACATGCGAGGTAATACTGACCCTGCGACTTATCTTAGAAGATAGGTTAAAGGAAGGCAAACCCACGTTTATAGCATTTGCATATCTATGAAAGCTTTTGACAATGTTGACTGGAACACTCTCTTGGGAGTTCTGAACATAGTCGGGGTAAAATGCAGGGAGCGAAAGGCTATTTACAACTTGTACATAAATCAGATGGCATCTATAAGAGTCGAGGGGCAGTGAAAGGGAAGCAGTGACTGAGAAGGGTGTGAGACAGAGTGCAGCGTATCACCGATGTTATTCAATCTGTACATTGAGCAAACAGCAAAAGAAACAAAAAAGAATTTGGAACTGATGTGTCCCAATTGGTTTTGCTTGACTACTATCGATTCCAGTGACATCGCTGGTAGGTAACTTGTGGACACATGCCGACCGCTGTGGCCGAGCGGTTCTAGGCGCTTCAGTCCAGAACCGCGGTGCTGCTACGGTCGCAGGATCGAATCCTGCCTCGGGCATGGATGTGTGGCCCTTAGGTTAGTTAGGTTCAAGTAGTTCTAAGTCTAGGGGACTGATGACCTCAGATGTTAAGTCCCATAGTGCTTCGAGCCATTTGAATCTTTTTTTTTTTTTTTTTTTTTTTACACATGCCCCGTGGCGGAGATTTTTCTTAAGCAGCGCGCTACAGAGAGAGCGGAAGGAAGGAAGATTGGGCTTAACGTCCCGTCGACGTCGAGGCCATTAGAGATGGAGCAGAATCTCGGATTGTGTCAAGGATGGGGGAAGGAAATCGGCTGTGCCCACTCAAATGAACCATCCCAGCATTTGCTTGAAGCGATTTAGGGAAATCACGGAAAACCTATATCTCGATGGCCGGATGCGGGTTTGAATTGTGCTCCCGAATGCGAGCCCAGTGTGTTAAACACCGCGCCACCTCGCTCGGTTGGGAGAGCGGAGTGGTTGCCGAACGAGATACGAGCTGGTGCGGCACACGGCGGTACCGGCAGTGGTTCTGTAGCAGTCTGGAGAAGGGCTGTTGATAATATCGATATATCGATATTCTTTCCAAGAAATATCTATATACTTGGGCTATATTTTTTCGCCGATATATCGGTTTAAGAACGGAAATATCGAGTAACGATATCTTTGTTTTATATTATATATTTTCACAATTTTCGGAAAATATTTGAAGTTATTTTTTTTTTAATTGAAGTGGAACATAATTTTACTTTCACTGTGTGAAGGAGTGTTACTACTTTTTGAACTTTCATCACTTCCAGTCTTTCTCTTCGACTGTGTGAAGCAAGTATATGTGGCGGGTGGTGGTGTGAATGGAATAACAATTTTTAAGAAGAACAGAAATTGTTAACATCGAGTATAGATTTAAGTATCAGGAAGACGTTTCTGAAAGTATTTGTATGAAGTGTGGCCATGTATGGAAGTGAAACGTGGACGATAAATAGTGTAGACAAGAAGAGAATAGAAGCTTTGGAAATGTGGTGCTACAGAAGAATGCTGAAGATTAGATGGGTAGATCACATAACTAATAAGGAAGTTTTGAACAGAACTGGGGAGAAGAGAAATTTGTGGCACAACTTGACTAGAAGAAGGGATCGGTTGGTAGGACATATTCTGAGGCATCAAGGGATCACCAATTTAGTATTGGAGGGCAGCGTGGGGGTAAACATCGTAGAGGGAGACCAAGAGATGAATACACTAAACAGATTCAGAAGGATGTAGGTTGCAGTACGTACTGGGAGATGTTAAGAAGCTTGCACGGGATAGAGTAGCATGGAGAGCTGCATCAAACCAGTTTCTGGACTGAAGACCACAACAACAACAACGCAACTAGTGTGCTATTTCTCCACACCGACATTCTTCACAAACAGTTGTTGAAAATGATGCACAAAAATCTAAATGACAAGATTGTCTTTGCGGTGGGAGGAGACGAGTGAGGGGAAATGCTGACGTAATCGGCGCTCGGTGCTACCAACAGAAACTGCAACGTTTAGCTTCACGCCCAGTTTTGACACTACAACTGCTATGTCTCTGGCGTTGGCAGAAATCGAAAACACAGGGAAGTCGACGTGAAGTATTCCGGACAAATGCGATACGTGACGAAACAGAACGATGGACCCATCACACAACTCTTATTGTGCCACTTAATATGCAGTTACCATGCGTGTGCTGAATGACGCATTTTTTGGCTGCAGTTCTGTCACGGTTTTTTTCGGGATTAAAATTTCTAGAAATATTTGTTTCTGCTTTGTATTTCTTTAATGTTATTGGAACTGTTTATCAATGCACACAAATTTAACGCGTCGTTTTCCTTTCACTTCTTGCTCTAAGGGAGATAGGCAACCTGCTAGCTCGTTGATGTACGGAATATCTAATGATAAATCAGTCCGTAAATATACAGCTCTAAAACCGCCAGTATATTTACAATGTGCAGCAGATATTTTTATAGACAGATACGTCGATATTTATTCCTTTGTTAAATCGTTATCCAGTAAATTCTTTCGTCTACATATACATCTATACCTCGCAAGCCACCTGACGGTGTGTGGCGGAGGGTACTTTGAGTACCTCTATCGGTTCTCCCTTCTATTCCAGTCTCGTATCGCTCGTGGAAAGAAAGATTGTCGGCATGCCTCTGTGTGGGCTCTAATCTCTCTGATTTTATCCTCATGGTCTCTTCGCGAGGTATACGTAGGAGGGAGCAATATACTGCTTGACTCCTCGGTGAAGGTATGTTCTTGAAACTTCAACTAAAGCCCGTACCGAGCTACTGAGCGTCTCTCTTGCAGAGTCTTCCACTGGAGTTTATCTATCATCTCCGTAACGCTTTCGCAATTACTAAATGACCCTGTAACGAAGCGCGCTGCTCTCCGTTGGATCTTCTCTATCTCTTCTATCAACTCTATCTGGTACGGATCCCACACCGGTGAGCAGTATTCAAGCAGTGGGCGAACAAGTGTACTGTAACCTACTTCCTTTGTTTTCGGACTGCTCTTCCTTAGGATTCCTCCAATTAATCTCAGTCTGGCATCTGCTTTACCGACGATTAATTTTATAGGGTCATTCGATTTTAGATCACTCCTAATGCCTATTCCCAGATAATTTACGGAATTAACTGCTTCCAGTTGCTGACCTGCTATATTGTAGCTAAATGATAAAGGATCTTTCTTTGTGTGTATTCGCAGCACATTACACTTGCCTACATTGAGATTCAATTGCCATTCCCTGCACCAAGCGTCAATTCGTTGCAGATCCTCCTGCGTTTCAGTACAATTTTCCATTGTTACAACCTCTCGATATACCACACCATCACCCGCAAAAAGCCTCAGTAAACTTCCGATGTTATCCACAAAGTAATTTATATACATTGTGAATAGCAACGGTCCTACGACACTCCCCTGCGGCATACCTGAAATCACTCTTACTTCGGAAGACTTCTCTCCATTGAGAATGACACGCTGCGTTGTTACCTAGGAACTCTTCAATCCAATCACACAATTGGTCTGATGGTCCATATGCTTGCTCTTACTCTGTTCATTAAACGACTGTGCGGAACTGTATCAAACGCTTTGCGGAAATCAAGAAACACGACATCTACCTGGGAACCCGTGTATGTGGCCCTCTAAGTCTCGTGGACGAATAGCGCGAGCTGGGTTTCACAGGGTCGTCTTTTTCGAAACCCATGCTGATTCCTACAGAGTAGATTTCTAGTCTCCAGAAAAGTCATTATACTCGAACATAATACGTGTTCCAAAATTCTACAACTGATCGACGTTAGAGATATAGGTCTATAGTTCTGCACATCTGTTTGACGTCCCTTCTTGAAAACGGGGATGACTTGTGCCTTTTTCCAATCTTTTGGAACGCTATGCTCTTCTAGAGACCTACGGTACAGCGCTGCAAGAATAGGGGGGGGGGGGGGGGGGGGGGCAAGTTCCTTCGCGGACTCTGTGTAAAATCGAAGTGGTATCCCATCAGGTCCAGCGGCCTTTCCTCTTTTGGGCCTTTCCTCATACATCTTGTAATTGTATATATCTCGAATTCCCGATATTTTTAATAATATCAACAGTTGTAGCCTTGAATGAGCGCGACACGCGGCCACTAAGTGAATATTCCGCGCCTGATACGACGCCTTGTTTTGGTGAGATGGCGTGTGCGGACGTCCTTGTGAAGTGCGGGCCGGTCTGTAGCGGCTTTGGGCGACAGTTAATATGGCGAGCTGGAACACTGAACCGTGGGGGACTGCGCTGGGGTTGCGGCTCATTATAAACGTTATACAGTGCCTTCGATGCAGCCGTTGAAAATTTCGAATTTGTGTCCTTCTGACAGTCCAAGGTTCTAATAGACAGTGTTAATCTCACCTTGCAATTTTGGAATTCAGAAAGAAGCTGTTTTGACAGCGTGGACATATTTAGCCGCCAAGTTTGAATTTGTAAAAATGGTTATAAGGCTGTTCTTGTTGCGCGTGCTATTGTCCACTGGGCACGTAGCAGCCGATAAAAATGTGCACGTATAGAACTGTATGTCATTTCAGTTAACTAATTTCGCTCTTGTCTTTGTTGTGAAAGCTTGGTTATATATTCTGTGCACTGTTTCCCGCCGTAGCACAGGATTGTTTGTAATTGCAAGCGGCCTGGGGCGGGTTTGACCACTCTTGTCCAGACGACGGAATGACGCATTTTCCGGCTGCAGTTCTGTAATGGTGGTACCCGAATTTTTCAGAATTAAAATTTCTAGAAAGATTTTTTTCTGCTTTGTATTTCTTTAATGTTATTGGAACTATTTATCAATTACCACAAATTCTGATTAATGCCAGTTTATAATTCTTAGATTACTATTTATGTGTTTTTTAAACTCTAATATAAGGTATTTATTACTTGAAAGATAATTTAAATGAATGTTTTTATTGACCTGAAGTTTTACTAATATGTGTTTTAAGTACCAACAATGAAAGCTTTATTGTAATAAAGGTTGCTGTTAATGAATCTAATAAAATGGTTCAAATGGCTCTGAGCACTATGGGACTTCACTGCTGTGGTCATCAGCCCCCTAGAACTTAGAACTACTTAAACCTAACTAACCTAAGGACATCACACACATCCATGCCCGAGGCAGGATTCGAACCTGCGACCGTAGCGGTCGCGCGGCTTCAGACTGTAGCGCCTAGAACCGCACAGCCACTCCGACCGGCTGAATTTAATATCTCGAGAGAAGGTTCTGCATCATTCAAAAAAGGAACCCCGTTTCCTGACCAACCTCCTCAAGTGGTTTAAAGGTTTTAACGGAGTGTCCATTTCAGGAATAGGAATTAAAGTTCAGGGAGGAGAAATAAAAACTTTGAGGTTTGCTGATGACATTGTAATTCTGCCCGAGACAGCAAAGGACTTGGACGACCAGTTGAACGGTATGGCCAGTGTCTTGAATGAAGGCTATAGGATGAACATTAACAAAGGAAAAGCAGTGATAATAAAATGTTGTCGAATTAAATCAGGTGATGCTGAGGGAATTAGATTAGGAAACGGGACACTCAAAGTAATAGATGAGCTTCATTATCTCGGCAGCAAAATAACTGATGATGATCAAAGTAGAAAGAATAGAAAATGTAGACTAGCAACGGCGAAAAAAGCGTTTCTGGATAACAGAAATTAGTTAACATCGAATATAGATTTAAGTGTTTGGAAGTCTTTCCTGAAGGTGTTAGAGTGACGTCTAGCCATGTATGGAAGAGATATATGGACGTTTAACAGGTTAGCTGGGAAGAGAACAGAAGCTTTTAATATGTGGTTCTACAGAAGAATGCTGAAGATTAGGGGGGTAGATCAAGTAACTAATAAGAAGGTACAGCATAAAATAGAGAAGAAAGGAAATTTGTGGCACAACCTTACAGAAGAAGGGATCGATTGATCGGACACATTCTGAGACATCAAGGGATCACCAATTTAATATTGTAGGGAAGTGCCGAGGGGGGGGGGGGAGGGGGGGGGCAAAAGTTGTAGAGGAAGACCAAGAGATGAATACAAAAAGCAGATTCAGAAGGACGTACGTTGCAGTAGTTATTCTGAATGAAGAGGCTTGCACAGGGTACAACAGCATATTTCTAGGAGAAATTACAAATAAATAAGTGAAACAGTAGGTTAACAAACGACTGCCAACGACTTAGGAGAAGAATAATTCAGACTGTACAACTCTCATTAATTTATTTATGGAATTCACTTATGGCGTATTAGTATTAACAGGTGTGTCTAAGTTTTGATTATTGAGGGTGTAAGATTATAGATACACATTCAGAGTAACGAACAGGTTTTTCTTATTACAAGAGCGTTAGTACAAAAATTACTCATTAATGGTAAACATAGCACTACTGGAAATTTCCTAATAATATTGAAATGAACATAAGTAAACAAATTTGTATTTCAAGAGTTAGTATCCAGATATCAGATTAGTGGGATGGCGCGGCTGTTGAGAGATAACTAATTATCATTACTCATTACCAAATTGAGCATTGTCTTCGAGAACTTCCCAATTTTTGGAAATCTCAGAAGGAAGGAGTATGTGTGATACTTCTGGCTTTAGCGGCTATCATATCTAGCTTCACGATTCTTTCCTTAGAGCAGTAGAGACTGGAGCATTACGCGTATGACGTATCAGCTGCTGTGAGATGGAGCGAAATACAGCCTCAAGACAACGGACCTACGATCTACCTGCTGTTTTATGCGCAGGGGACATCATTACACTACTGCAGGTCGGTGAAAACTGAACTCCATGCATTCCGCTCAGGAGATGAAAGCAACTAGGCACCTTGCGTGCATTGCACTCTCGGAACAAATGGGATCAGTGACTAGTCGTCTATGGAAACACATAGGAGTTTAATATACGACATTCGTAATCATATATTTTTACGCAAGAGTAATCGCTTTGCGCTGTGTTAACATTTCCTTTTCGACGCAGCCGTAACTGTCGCATTCGCTCAGCACTGGCCTTTTTAGGCTTTTTGGATTCCTTTCCACGCGAGCTTTCCTCTAACTTGCGTTTTCTGTAATTCCTAGCATATTTACGAGTCATATGAGACGACATCTTTCATTATTTTGCAATTTTTAATTCAATACCTATCTCCTCTTGTGTTCCGAGAATATTTTTATTGTATCACGTTGGTTCCCGATAGTACCCCGCAAGCTCTTCACAGTGACTCCCGAATCAATAACCTAGCTAAACGCGTTTCCGCGCTACACTACCTTTAAGCAAAGCTGATCCGAAACACGCGCATGCTCCTACACTGTTAGGATGACGTCACAGGCATAACAACGTAGCCAAACATAAATACAGGCCTAAACGCACCTCCGTGTGACGTCAGCAATGTAATGTAAACCGTCATCCGAAAAAAAACGCATGCTTTGTCAAATATTTCGTCTAACTTCTTTGACCAAACTGCTTCACTGCAGATATTAACACGATCGTAAAATTTTACGTCATTGTTATTTGGAAATGCCGAACAGTTGCCAACAGCATATTATGATGGTGGCGAGTGCACTGTTTGAAAAGAAAATGGAAACGATAATGGGTGAAACCGTGGACAGCGAGAGGAGAAGCTCGAAGTGTTCACCAGAATTAGCTACGTGAGCTACAGTGCGAGGACTTGAAGAACAACGAAAATATTTGAGAACAGGCGGACAAACGTTTCAATTTGCCGAAAGTGGCCCTTCATATTTGCATACACAAACTCTTTTAAGAAATACCATTTCTTAATTTCCTTCTTCATAATCGATGTTTCTGGAAAGCCAAAAAGTATGCCGTACATAGTTTAAAAAATAAAACACTACATTAATTACGAATTTTTTTCATGCTTAATATGACGCTTTTCGAGAATTTATTCTCATTATCAAACAGAAATTTTGACATAGGTACTTAGTGTGCTGTTTGTATGTGTGTTGTTTTGCCCCTCTTGTCCGGCAGTTGTGTTTTATGGTTTACCCCAATCGGACAGATTTCTTTTGTCCGATTTTCCGAAAAATCGATTAAAATACCTATGTAAATATCTGTGCCTGAGCATCGTATAAAAATACGTAACCGATACAATGTTTCATTGTTTAAATCGTAAATGCTATTTCCGACAAAGTTCGTCTCTTGGCTAAGTTATGGTTTTTAGCAACAGGCGTATTCCAGAAACATGTGAACCAATGTATGAATCACCTAATGAGGAATTTGTGAAGGTTAAGTAAGGTAATTTGAAGCACAAATGGTTCAAATGGCTCTGAGCACTATGGGACTTAACTTCTGAGGTCATCAGTCCCCTAGAACTTAGAACTACTTAAACCTAACTAACCTAAGGACATCACACATATCCATGCCCGAGGCAGGATTCGAACCTGCGACCGTAGCGGTCGCGCGGTTCCAGACTGAAGCGCCTAGAACCGCTCGACCACTCCGGCCGGCAAAGCACAAATAAATAAATATATTTCACTTATGCACAATAATATGAGCACACTTGGCATTACACACCTCCATCTCCTTCCACATCCTTTCTTTTTATGTGTAAGCTTCACATCATCCACAGTGCAGCAACTTCGAATGCAGCTGATTGTTGCAGTTATTTCATTGTAAGATTCCAACCGTTTATTACGGGTTTTTTAGTCGGCGTGCTTTGTGTTGTGAATAATTTAGTATTCTTGACACTTTGCAATCATCACTGTGGTGGTAGCCATGCTCCAAATATACTTGGTAATTTTACACCTTAAATGCACTAAAGCAACCGGTATTTATTGCTGGCATCAAACACTACATTGCTGAAATCACACGGGAGGTTCGCTCAGGCATGTATTTTATCGTTGGCCACACATAACAAATACTGCGCGACAAAAACGTGCAGACGTTATCTACCCGTTGTGCGCTCAACCATTACGAATTTATCTAGTTATTAGCGAGTCAAATCTGACGATATCTTGTCACACAAGAAAATTCGACCGACGAGTGAATAGACGTTTAGTTTGTAACCTCTGCCACGCACTTGGTACTGAACTGGAGAAACTCATGCGCGCGCGTGTGTGTGTGTGTGTGTGTGTGTGTGCAGCGAGCAAGCGGCGCATGCGCGCGTGCCGTGCTGGTGAACCCGCAGCTTCGCGCGTTCGTACGACAGCAGGGCAGCAGCAGCAGGCAGGAGGTGCAGCGAAAAGTCTGCCCGTTACCCGCCACCTCCTCGCACCGGCTGGCAGCCTTGCCGAGCTCCCGATGTGCGACTGTCTCCCGCCGTCTGTATACAGTCCAGTCGTCCGCTGGCGGGAACTTGCCGCCACCTTCTGTCGGCTGCTGCCTTCCTAACACTTTACTCACACCGCCATGTGTTATCCCATCGCAAAGCAGGCGCAAAACACACACCGCCGGCAGACGTGCGCGTAGCGTAGCGTAGCAGTTCTAAAAAAGTTCGGTACAGTTTTAACAACAGTTTTTGTCATTTATGGTAGTTGAGCTCCGTTGCTGGAATTACTTGAAGAAAAAAATAAATGCAGCACAGCAAGCAAGCAAACCAACCAGTCAATTTTTTGATAAGCTTTATTTATTTATGCCAGGATGCGTTTCGATCTTTCCACATTCATCTTCGGTTGACGTAATGCAGTTATACCTTTTTGTCGAGTGCATTCTGAACGCTGCAGCTGCATAATGCACACACTTTTTGCTGCACTGATGCAGCATAACATAATAAACGCACATGTAAGCCCTCTGAGGATGAAAGTATAAATTCGAAACAAGTAGCGGTGATTTTATTATTAAAGCAAACCAAAACAATTTGTAGTTGGTTTCTCCTATGTACCATACGTTCTGTACAAGTAGTTTTGGTCTAAAATAGAAAACCAAACAAAACATTGTTTAATATTTTACGGAAGCAAAAAGGAGGCCCACGCTAAATAACACTTTCGTGTCAAATATGTATGGATAACTATAAACAAAAATAATAACAAAAATACTGTTTTTGCAGAAGACAGAGGTTTTAAAAAATCAAATTTCATTCGAAAACATAAGAGATATGACAAGAGAACTTCTAATCTCAACAAGAAGATCACACTACTTTTGATTGGTTCTAAAGTGTTGTCATTATTGTTAGTTGCAACCATCCACTATGCAAGTTTTTTGAATCACAGTTTAAAGTCCATGACAAGTTTCTGATAACTATTCTGCTTTGAATAATCAAATGTGTGACCAACTCTAAGCACTGTCTATGGCGGATCTTTTCATACAGTCGTCTGTTGATGCACGTTGGTTTTGTGTTTGAGTTAAATGGAGGAATTTAAGGAAGAACAATTCTTGTTTCATTTAAATGAAATTTTCCATTGTAACCACGGCCGCAGCCTCATATTATGCTTTCTCATATTATGTTCCTGTGGCTTTTATACTGTTTACGTTAAAAAAATAAAGCCGTTCTCAAAGCAAGCCGTTACTAGGCCCGGTTCCATTCCAGAAGATATGTCTGGCCGCTCAACCAACTTCCTGCTTGTATCGCGTTTCTGTTACCCCCTTCGTTTGAAATAAAAACTACCGTTTTAGCTCACAATTCGTTTATAACATGACGCAAATGATGGGAAGTGGCCCTAAGACAGTTGCTTCCATGGGTGACCCATTAAAAAGAATGTTCCTCTTTGGATTTGCAGCTCTTTTATTTTTCCCCTACATGCATTTACAATTATTGGATATAGGTTCCGCTTTTTATGCAGAAACACTGTTTTTTCTCTTGTTATCCAAATATGTTTCCGCACATCTGTGCCATCATCAGTGGATTTTGTTTATTGAAAACTGTAAGAAGTGAGCATGTTTTAGGTTGTAGCTGATCTCACAAAGTGAGGCCTAACGACAGTTTTTGTTCGTTTTTGTTATTACGGTGATTTCACACTATATGAGTTTGCAGGATCATCTGTATGATGTCCTGCAGTGATAGCTTGTCATCTGCAAACCAAATGGTGTAAATGCCAATTTTATTGGCGAGTTAACAACACATCCCTTCATTTTTAAAGAACGAGATATTGGTGTCCCAAAATGTTTTACATATATATTTGGCATTGCTTACGTTTTGTTGTTCTTTTCTGTTCTGAGGACACTGCACACACATATTAATGTACTTTGTGTAATTTCGGTTTTATAAACGCCTTTTCACTTCACGAAACGCGATAGGGTTACCTTCTTTGATGCATTACGATCTTCTTCTTTTCGCCGTAGATTTGCTGAAGCACAGTCTTCGTTTCTTCCTCTTCATCACTATCTTCTAATGGAACTTCCGAATTATCTCAGGTACTAATGCAATTGCGCAAAACGCGTTATGATCGACATCCAACGGTGAGCGCATTATAGTCGAAACTTCAAAAAGCATCGCATCGGTATACGAGGAGCAAAACCCGAGAAATGACAATGTAGCTATTAGTCGCCGAGATCCATACTTTTAAAACAAAAATGTTGCTACTCCGACTTGCATAAAATATTTCGGCCTTTCTATGGTAATTATACAATGTGCAAGAGCAATACTTTTTTCGTCCCACTTGTCCAGAGACCCACGTCTGTTCTTCAATATCACATCTTCGAGGAATACTCCTGAAGTCTCAGGCATATCCGACTCCCTTTATGGAAAAAAATTATTTGCTGGAGGATGATATGTTGTCTCGTAGACCTTGGACCGAATATCCTCTACAATGTTTGCTGCAGCTGTCTTTACAAAACACCTAGTTCCTCCGTCTTGTTTGCAGTTTTTTTTTTCCTACCAGTAATTTATACCCACCGTTTCTGAAACAAATCACAGGAACCTTCTTGGCAGTGTAGGCGAACAAACTATCGTCAGAGTATTATTTGAGGAGTTGTGGCTTCACAGTTTTTAGGTGCGGGTGGTAAAAGTATTCAGTTTTGACCATTAGCTCGTCCAGAGAGAACTGACACTCTCCAGAATTCTGCTCGAGATAAAAGTATATCGATCTCGTTTGCATACACAACCCAGTCGTTGGTGGTTGGTACCATTTTTCCATGCGCGAATTGTGATGCTGTACATCGGCTGCGATCTAATCATGTACCAGCTTGAGACGCCCAACAATCGCACAACCTTAGTCATTATTATGATCTCTAGCAATTTCTGAAACCCTGTCTTTCACTGATAATTAACTCACGCTATAAGCAAAACTACGATCACACAAGCGCACCTGTTTTTGTTTTGCTATAAACTCTGCTGTTATCTCAGCAGCGCACAAAAAAAAAAAAAAAAATTATCTCTGAATGAAAATGTTGAGTAGTGGTGGATTGCTGTTGTGGATGAGAAGATGCGACATGATTTCTCATTATTGTAGCATTCTTGACACATGTGAACCACTATTGATTTTAGTCCCTCCAAGGGTTTCTTCTGCTATCCTTTCTTAACACTTGACTTACGAAGTGTTTGCAGTCATTTTTGCATCCCTTCAATCACCTCACTTCCTTGCAACGGATTTTCACAAATAACACGGTTCCTTTCCTCAGAAACCACGGCTCTGCAAATGCGAACGACACTGTAGAATGATGCAATCGTGCTGATGTTCAAACAAAATATTTGAGCTCGGTGGGCAGATGTTTCGTGGAAGGAGTCCCAACGTCAAGGGGAAGGGGTGTCCTTTTATATCTTAGACTGTATAGGGCATGGGTGGGCCACAGTAAGCCGGTTTCTCAGTGCGCAACAAAATATTTTCTATTTAGCGGATATCGTATGCCGAAACTATTTATTTCACGAAAAAAAATTAATACGTAAATTACAGGAAATTTTCTCTGGTGGGTTGGAAAGGAGATATTGTCAAAAAACGGTTTTGGATGCCATTTTTCAGTATGGCAAAGATACGAGATGGCAAAGTGAAAATTGGAAAAGAGCAGGTCAGAATCTATGAACATAACAATATTCAGCTTTCCACTTTTTGAGCAGAAATGACTGGACTATTTACATACTATTCTGGTTCTTACTTCCTCCTAATTTTGTCCGTCATGTATTAATTGGTTTCCAAGGTAGCAGAATTTCTTGACTTCATCTAGTTCGTCATAGTCGTTTTTAGTTCCGTTTGTCGATTATCTTATTTCTGATACTCCTCAATGTTATGATCACTTACAACAGACAGATTTACAAAGGCTTGTTTCCCAGTGAGAGGCACGCATGAAGACATAGTGCCAAACACATTCAGTTTTACCAGTCCATCGACTCCATTGCACTTGCATAACAAAGGTATGAAAACTCACATTACACTTATGACAATACACTTCATATTTTTCTTTACAATGTTAACAGTTACTCCTATTAAAAACATAAAAGTCAATACCGATTTTTATAGAGATCTAATCTTCTGCACTCAAATTCTCTGTAGCACCATTTCGAGTCAGACCCTTTGAGTTGAATGAATCTACAGCTACAATTTCATGATCCCTTCTGTATCTGCTCTGTTGCTGGCCACAACTAAACCATCATCAGCATAGACTGTGACGTATAAAAAATTCTCATTGCTTTGATCGTAGAAGAGACACAGATCAACATCATTGTTTTCAAATCCAGCTTTCGTCATAAGAGTCTGAACAACGTGTGATCAAAAAACGCAGCGACTGTTTGAGACCATACAGAATCTTCTTGAATAAATAAAACGTCCGGCATCATCTTCAAAGCCTTCAGGTTGTTTCACGTCTAGCCGTCCGGTGTGGCGGAGCGGTTCTAGGCGTTACAGTCTGGAACCGCGCGACCGCTACGATCGCAGGTTCGAATCCTGCCTCGGGCATGGATATGTGTGATGTCCTTAGGTTAGTTACGTTTAAGTAGTTCTAAGTTCTAGGGGACTGATGACCTCAGCAGTTAAGTCCCATAGTGCTCAGAGCCATTTGAACCTTTTTTTTTTTTTGTTCCACGTCTACATATTCTCCGAGTATACCATTTAGAAAATCTGTTTTGATGTCAAAGTGGTCGAGTTTCATTCTCTCTGAAGCAGCTACTGCCATCAAGATTCGAATAGTATCGTAATGCGACAGGGCTAAATATTTCTCCAGCGGCGTAAACTTCTAGTGGAAATACTTTATTAGCCTGGATCGCAAATATTTGTTCATAGATAACTAGTTTGAGCAAATTAAACTGCCAACTTCAGACCTGAAAATATTTAAGAAACAGGTTACAGGCCAATATTCAGCGGAATATATATAAGAAAACAGACTGCATAGCAATAGGTTTACCTACCACTTACTACAAGGCTGTAGCGTCTATATCGATTTTTACAGTTAGACATTTTCTCGTAACTGTGTTTTACAGTTTAATTTGCAAGACAAAACAAAAGTAAATGTACGGAAAGATATCCACAGTCGAAAATATGAACACCTGTACAAGATATATTCGTAATAAAAGTACCTGACAGTAAAGGCATTATGTTACGCCCCACGGCATTACATAATGCAAGAGATGCGTTGTAATGTTTATTTGAATTTTTTAAACGCTGAATCTGACCTTTTGACAATCGTTTCCTTACAAATTTTTTCACATTTCTCCTGCAGCGAGTTCGCTTTTGCTTCCTTGTAATTTCTGTCGATCTCGGTTTAAGAATACTTGCACACAGGTGACAGAAGTCGTGGGATGGCGACATGCACATATATGGATGGCGATGATATCGCGTACACAAGGTACAAAAGGGCAGTACATTGGTGGAGCCGTGATTTGTACTCGAGTGATGCATATGAAAAGGATTCCGACGTGATTCTAGCCACATGACGCGAATTTACAGATTTAGAATGCAGAATGGTAGTTGGAGCTAGACGCATGGCACATTCCATTTCGGAAATCGTTAGTGAATTCAGTATTCCGAGATCCACAGTATCAAGATTGTGTCGAAAACACCAAATTTCAGGCGTTACCTCGCATCACGGACAACGCAGTGGCTGGCGGCGTTCACTTAACAAACGAGAGCAGTGGCATGTACATAGTCGTGTCACTGCTTGAAATCACTGTGGCATGTACGACGAATGTATTAATTAGGAGAGTGCAGCGAAATTTGGCGTTAATGGACTGTGACTAACAGACGAGCGACGCGAGTGCCTTTGCTAATAACACTACATCACCGGCAGCGCGTCTCCTGGGGTCGTGACCATATCGGTTGGACCGGTTTTTTTTAGTTATCAGTCGTCTCCAATACCAACCTCTTTGTTTCAGAGTAGCACTTGCAACCTACATCCTCAATTATTTGCTGGTTGTATTCCAGTCTCTGTCTTCCGCTACAGTTTTTATCCCTCTGTAGTTCCCTGTGGTATAATGGAAGTCATTTCCTGAAGTCATAACAGATGACCCACTGTAAGAATACGAGTCAAGATAGATGTAACGGAACTTGAATAGCGTATTTGCCTCTATTGGTTACGGTAGAGAGATTGATCTTTCGGTCGTGTCTGTATATTTATATATAATATTGCATGAATAAAGGCTGGGCGAGTGTAAAGCTATCGTTAAAAACGCACGCCGCGCAATTTGCTACGATTTGGTCGGTCAGAATAATAATAACATGCTTTTGAATACAATTAAAATACACTCCTGGAAATGGAAAAAAGAACACATTGACACCGGTGTGTCAGACCCACCATACTTGCTCCGGACACTGCGAGAGGGCTGTACAAGCAATGATCACACGCACGGCACAGCGGACACACCAGGAACCGCGGTGTTGGCCGTCGAATGGCGCTAGCTGCGCAGCATTTGTGCACCGCCGCCGTCAGTGTCAGCCAGTTTGCCGTGGCATACGGAGCTCCATCGCAGTCTTTAACACTGGTAGCATGCTGCGACAGCGTGGACGTGAACCGTATGTGCAGTTGACGGACTTTGAGCGAGGGCGTATAGTGGGCATGCGGGAGGCCGGGTGGACGTACCGCCGAATTGCTCAACACGTGGGGCGTGAGGTCTCCACAGTACATCGATGTTGTCGCCAGTGGTCGGCGGAAGGTGCACGTGCCCGTCGACCTGGGACCGGACCGCAGCGACGCACGGATGCACGCCAAGACCGTAGGATCCTACGCAGTGCCGTAGGGGACCGCACCGCCACTTCCCAGCAAATTAGGGACACTGTTGCTCCTGGGGTATCGGCGAGGACTATTCGCAACCGTCTCCATAAAGCTGGGCCACGGTCCCGCACACCATTAGGCCGTCTTCCGCTCACGCCCCAACATCGTGCAGCCCGCCTCCAGTGGTGTCGCGACAGGCGTGAATGGAGGGACGAATGGAGACGTGTCGTCTTCAGCGATGAGAGTCGCTTCTGCCTTGGTGCCAATGATGGTCGTATGCGTGTTTGGCGCCGTGCAGGTGAGCGCCACAATCAGGACTGCATACGACCGAGGCACACAGGGCCAACACCCGGCATCATGGTGTGGGGAGCGATCTCCTACACTGGCCGTACACCACTGGTGATCGTCGAGGGGACACTGAACAGTGCACAGTACATCCAAACCGTCATCGAACCCATCGTTCTACCATTCCTAGACCGGCAAGGGAACTTGCTGTTACAACAGGACAATGCACGTCTGCATGTATCCCGTGCCACCCAACGTGCTCTAGAAGGTGTAAGTCAACTACCCTGGCCAGCAAGATCTCCGGATCTGTCCCCCATTGAGCATGTTTGGGACTGGATGAAGCGTCGTCTCACGCGGTCTGCACGTCCAGCACGAACGCTGGTCCAACTGAGGCGCCAGGTGGAAATGGCATGGCAAGCCGTTCCACAGGACTACATCCAGCATCTCTACGATCGTCTCCATGGGAGAATAGCAGCCTGCATTGCTGCGAAAGGTGGATATACACTGTACTAGTGCCGACATTGTGCATGCTCTTTTGCCTGTGTCTATGTGCCTGTGGTTCTGTCAGTGTGATCATGTGATGTATCTGAGCCCAGGAATGTGTCAATAAAGTTTCCCCTTCCTGGGACAATGAATTCACGGTGTTCTTATTTCAATTTCCAGGAGTGTATAACGGCGATACCTGTTTAGTGTTATGGAAATAATATGTAGTAAATTAATGAGTAAGGTGGCCGATCCTATAAGAAGAGGTAAAATTGGGCATATTGAGGTGTTTTGCTTTATATCGACGAAGCCGATGATACGGCGTCATTTTTTCGTTCACTCTTAGAAATAAACAAGTAAAGAAGTGCTAATTGTGCTTTGTGAAAAAATATAGGGGCGAGTTTTAAATAACTACGGTATACGATCAGAGTAACAAAAGGACATGTAGTTACACGAAATCGCGGATAGCGAAGTGTGGTCATTAAATTGAGTACACCTACAGGGCGCTCAATTCCGGGATAAATCTATACGCATCTCACGAGGGACGCGGTATTGAGACCGTTTTTTTTTTTTTTCTTAATTATATCGCGGAGAGCGGGCTCCAATTTATGAAAAGGAGAAAAACGTTAACTTTTACGCGAACTCTTAATAATAGCGGATCGGAGAGAAGAGTGTGTAATTGTCTTACGCTTAACAAACATTCGTGGAGGGCGGTGGCTAAACTAGAAGAGTTAATAAGAAAATACTATATAATTATCGTTGACTGTTGGTGTCGAGCAACCAAAACTGTTCATCAAAGTGTTTCGATGGAACTTGGGAGTTATGGTTCAGGCACTCGCATATACTCGACGTCAGGGTGTGAATGAGTGATGAATGCGAAAAAAACTGTGAACAAAGTTACGTTAAATAAAACAGAAGAAACAAGACAGATTGGTCGTATCTGTTATTATTCCATAAACTGTAACATTTCTTAACGTTGTACGAAGCCTTTATAGATGACTTTATGACAATTTGCTTCGAAGGGATCTCGTTACGAGTTAAGTTTTGGGGACCTGGTCAAGATGGGGTAGTTCGTAGATCCTAACTACTGCATCTATTCTGGAATCAGGTGCTACCGTGACCGTTGTGTGTTGTCAATGACTTAAGGTTACCATATCTCACGCTCTAAGATCGACGCGCCTTTCCACTTGGTATAACGGTGCCTCACGGCAACAACGACAACGCCGACGACTAAGGAAGATACGGTAGACCACCATCCTGTCCCTTCTCCTTCCGCGTCTTAGTGTTTAGCCTCCTGTACCTCCTTTGGTACCGTGGAAGTCATTCCCTGATGTCTTAACAGATGTCCTGCCATCCTGTACCTATTTCTTGTCAGTGTTTTCCATGATTCTGACGAGAACCTCTTCATTCCTTAACTTATCAGTCAACCTAATTTTCAGCATTGGACCATAGACGACAATGGCCTGGTCGGATGAGTCCCCACAAAGTCATGGACACTCAACAAGGCACTGTGCAAGCTGGCGGTGGCTCCATAGTGGCGTGGACTGTGTTCTGATGTAATGGATGTGTCCTCTGCTCCAACTGAACCGATCATTGACTGTAAATGGTTACGTTCGGTTGGTCTGGGACCATTTTCTGCCAAACAACGACGCAGCTTATGAGGACGACAATGCATCATGTTACAGTGACACAGCTGCCCGCTATTGGTTTGAAGGACATTCTGGACAATTTGAGCGAATTATTTGCCCACCCAGATCACCTGACATGAATCCCATTGAATATTTATGGGACATAATCGACAGGTCAGTTCCTGCACAAAATCCCGCGCCAGCAAGACATTCGTAACCATGGACGTCTGTAATGGCAGCATTGCTCAGTATTTCTGTAAAGGATTTCCAAAGACTTGTTGCGTCCATGCCACGTGCAGTTGCTGCTCTATGCCAGGCAAAAGAGGGTCCGACATGGTACTGGGATGTATGCCGTGACTTTTGCCACCACGGTATGTACTATTTCCTTTCCTGAACT
The DNA here is from genome assembly GCF_023898315.1 of Schistocerca nitens. NCBI lineage: Eukaryota > Metazoa > Arthropoda > Insecta > Orthoptera > Acrididae > Schistocerca > Schistocerca nitens. The sequence goes on along the minus strand of NC_064622.1, from coordinate 84,316,381 downwards.
TTTTTGTATCTTCCCCATGCGTTAGCCAACAGAAGTACTTAATCTGTTACTTTCTGTCCAGCTTCAGTCACTTCCCTTTTCAGAGGTACCCATTCCTACACAAATGAAGTACATAATGGTCATATTCATTACCGCACTACGTGCAGCATCAGAGAATTTCGAACGCACATCATCATTCCTCAATACCTCAGTAGCTCACTTCCCTTTTTGTCTATTCGTCCTGGTAATGCCGCAAACTTCAGCCTGGAGAGAGCACTGTATTCGCATTGTGCCAATTTTGTGTAGCGAAACGCGTCCAGTACCTTACAAAATATACCTTCCTGCCCTCAAAAACTCGAAACACCCGTTTTCCGTTATTCACTGCATCGCATCAGAAAAAACCCTACTTTATCTGACATCTGTACGTACTGCTGTTCTGTGATTGTTACTGTTTCACAGGATACCGTGATCGATATCCTTACCAGTGAACTACAGAAGCCGGCCGGAGTGGCCGAGCGGTTCTAGGCGCTACAATCTGGAACCGCGGGACCGCTACGGTCGCAGGTTCGAACCCTGCCTCGGGCATGGATGTGTGTGATGTCCTTAGGTTAGTTAGGTTTAAGTAGTTCTAAGTTCTAGGGAACTGATAACCTAAGCAGTTAAGTCCCATAGTGCTCGGAGCCATTTGAACCATTTTTTGAACTACAGAACAACAGGCACTAGCTGGCGAGCCATAGCTTCTAGAATTTTCGGCAGTATCCCGCCTTTTCCTGCGGAGAGTGCACCGTCGTTGTCGCGACGACAGTGTAATAAGCTACGTTTCCCTAGCTGCGGGAGTTTCCCGCAACGTTCTGCGTAAAACGCGCGCGGGACGTTACTCTATGTTCGCACAATGCAAACATGCCAGACCGTTTTCCTAGTGTGCGGGCACCGCTGTTTTCGCTGTGGGCTCAGCCTGCGAAAAACGCTTGCGAGCTACGGGAGGAGTCTGTCCCGCACGTCGCAGCGATTTGCTGGGTTGGAGAAGTGGGTGAAATCGAACTTAAACCCCAACCTCGATGTCAGACACTCAGATCGGTACCAAGCGTTGTATGTCCATAGAGTATCAACCAAAACTCCGATTTAGGTCGTACTATGTGCTGTCATCCAGCAGAACATGTGTAAACGTTCATTAAAAGTAACACCAGAACTGCGGAGCAAATCAAAAGCATGTTGTTGTGGTCTTCGGTCAGGAGACTGGTTTGATACAGCTCTCCGTGCTACTCCATTCTGTGCAAGCTTCTTCATCTCCCAGTACCTACTGCAACCTACATCCTTGTGAATCTGTTTAGTGTATTCATCTCTTTGTCTCCCTCTACGATGTTTACCCTCCACGCTGCCCTCCAAGTCTAAATTTGTGGTCCCCTGATGCCTCAGAACATGTCGTACCAACCGGTCCCTTCTTCTTGTCAAGTTGTGCCACAAACTCCTCGTCTCCCCAATTCTATTCAATACCTCCTCATTAGTTATGTGATCTATCCATCTAATCTTCGGCATTCTTCTGTAGCACCACATTTCGAAAGCTTCTATTCTCTTCTTGTCCAAACTATTTATCTTCCATGTTTCACTTCCATACATGGCTACACTCCACACAAATACTTTCAGAAACGGTTTCCTGACACTTAAATCTATACTCGATGTTAACAAATTTCTCTTCTTCAGAAACGCTTTCCTTGCCATTGCTAGTCTAGATTTTATATCCTCTCTACTTCGACCATCATCAGTTATTTTGTTCACCAAATAGCAAAACTCCTTTACTACTTTAAGTGTCTCATTTCCTAATATAATTCCCTCAGCATCACCCGACTTAATTCGACTACATTCCATTATCCTCGTTTTGCTTTTGTTGATGTTCATCTTATATCCGCCTTTCAAGACACTGTCTATTCCGTTCAACTGCTCTTCCAAGTCCTTTGCGTCTCTGATAGAATTACAATGTCATCGGCGAACCTCAAAGTTTTTATCTCTTCTCCATGGATTTTAATACCTACTCCGAATTTTTCTTTTGTTTCCTTCACTGCTTGCAAAATATACAGATTGAATAACATTGGGGAGAGGCTACAACCCTGTCTCACTCCTTTCCCAACCACTGTTTCCCTTTCATGCCCCTCGACTCTTATAACTGCCATCTGGTTTCTGTACAAATTGTAAATAGCCTTTCGCTCCCTGTATTTTACCCCTGCCACCTTCAGAATTTGAAAGAGAGTATTCCAGTCAACATTGTCTAAAGCTTTCTCTAAGTCTACAAATGCTAGAAACGTAGGTTTGCCTTTCCTTAATCTTTTTTCTAAGATAAGTCGTAAGGTCAGTATTGCCTCACGTGTTCCAACATTTGTACGGAATCCAAACTGATCTTCCCCGAGGTAGTCGTCTACCAGTTTTTCCATTCGTCTGTAAAGAATTCGCGGTAGTAGTTTGCAGCTGTGACTTATTAAACTGATAGTTCGGTAATTTTCACATCTGTCAACGCCTGCTTTCTTTGGGATTGGAATTATTATATTCTTCTTGAAGTCTGAGGGTATTTCGCCTGTCGCATACATCTTGCTCATCAGATGGTATAGTTTTGTCAGGACTGGCTCTCCCAAGGCCGTCAGTAGTTCTAATGGAATGTTTTCTACTCCCGGGGCCTTTTTTCGACTCAGGTCTTTCAGTGCTCTGTCAAACTCTTCACGCAGTATTGTATCTCCCATTTCATCTTCATCTACATCCTCTTTCATTTCCATAATATTGTCCTCAAGTACATCGCCCTTGTGTAGACCCTCTATATAATCCTTCCACCTTTCTGCTTTCCCTTCTTTGCTTAGAACTGAGCTCTTGATAGTCATACAAGTGGCCCTCTTTGTCTCCAAAGGTCTCTTTAATTTTCCTGTAGGCAGTATCTACCTTGCCCCTAGTGAGATAAGCCTCTACATCCTTACATTTGTCCTCTAACCATCCCTGCTTAGCCATTTTGCACTTCCTGTCGATCTCATTTTTTAGATGTTTGTATTACTTTCTGCCTGCTTCATTTACTGAATTTTTATATTTTCTCCTTTCATCAATTAAATTCAATATATCTTCGGTTACCCAAGGATTTCTACTAACCCTCGTGTTTTTACCTATTTGATCCTCTGCTGCCTTCATTATTTCACCCCTCAAAGCTACCCATTCTTCTTCTACTGTATTTCTTTCCCCCATTCCTGACAATTGTCCCCTTATGCTCTCCCTGAAACTCTGTACAACCTCTGGTTCTTTCAGTTTACCCAGGTCCCATCTCCTTAAATTCCCACCTTTTTGCAGTTTCTTCAGTTTTAATCTACAGTTCATAGATTGTGGTCAGAGTCCACATCTGCCCCTGGAAAAGTCTTACAATTTAAAACCTGGTTCCTAAATCTCTGTCTTACCATTATATAATCTATCTGATACCTTCTAGTATCTCCAGGATTCTTCCATGTATACAACCTTAGCTTCTAGAATTTTCTGCAGTATTCCCCGCCTTTCCCTGCGGACGGTGCACCGTCGTGTCGCGACGACAATGTAATAAGCTACGTTTTGCTAGCTGCGGGAATTTCCCGCAGCGTTCTGCGTAAAATGCGTGCGGGAGGTTACTCCATGTTCGCACAATGCAAACATGCCAGACCGTTTTCCTAGTGTGCGGGCACCTCTGTTTCCGCTGTGGGCTCTGCCTGCGAAAAACGCTTGCGAGCTACGGGAGGAGTCTGTCCCGCACGTCGCAGCGATTTTCTGGGTTGGAGAAGTGGGTGAAATCGAACTGAAACCCAAACCTCGACGTCAGACTCTCAGATCGGTACCAAGCGTTGTATGTCCATAGAGTATCAACCAAAACTCCGATTTAGGTCGTACCATGTGCTGTCATCCAGCAGAACATGTGTAAACGTTCATTAAAAGTAACACCAGAACTGCGGAGCATATCAGAAGCATAACTATGAGCAATTAACACATGTTGTTTTGATAGGGAAGTTGGTAGAGCGTTAGATTTACATATCAAGAACCCCAGATTACTTTTCCTTTCTCCTGTGTAATTTAAGTCCTTATTGCATTCAATGTTTTCAGATTTCGTTCTATTTAAATGTATAAATATACATAAACGACCTTGTGGATAACATCGGAAGTTCACTGAGGCTTTTTGCGGATGATGCTGTGGTATATCGAGAGGTTGTAATAATGGAAAATTGTTACGAAATGCAGGAGGATCTGCAACGAATTGATGCATGGTGGAGGGAATGGCAATTGAATCTCAATGTAAACAAGTGTAATGTGCTCCGAATACATAGAAAGAAAGATCCTTTATCATTTAGCTACAATATAGCAGGTCAGCATCTCGAAGCTGTTAATTCCATAAATTATCTAGGAGTAGGCATTAGGAGTGATTTAAAATGGAATGATCATATAAAGTTGATCGTCGGTAAAGCAGATGCCAGACTGAGATTCATTGGAAGAATCCTAAGGAAATGCAATCCGAAAACAAAGGAAGTAGGTTACAGTACACTTGTTCGCTCACTGCTTGAATATTGCTCACCAGTGGAGGATCCGTACCAGATAGGGTTGATAGAAGAGATAGAGAAGATCCAACGGAGGGCAGCACGCTTCGTTACAGGATCATTTAGTAATCGCGAAAGCGTTACGGAGATGATAAACTCCAGTGGAAGACTCTGCAGGAGAGACGCTCAGTAGCTCGGTACGGGCTTTAGTTGAAGTTTCAAGAACAAACCTTCACCGAGGAGTCAAGCAGTATATTTCTCCCTCCTACGTATATCTCGCGAAGAGACCATGAGGATAAAATCAGAGAGATTAGAGCCCACACAGAAGCATACCGACAATCTTTCTTTCCACGAGCGATACGAGACTGGAATAGAAGGGAGAACCGATAGAGGTACTCAAAGTACCCTCCGCCACACACCGTCAGGTGGCTTGCGGAGTATGCATGTATATGTAGATGTAGATAAATGTAGTGTTTCCGTTTTCACAAAAAGCTAAATTAATGTATTAAACTGCATAAGCAAGCGTTAACGTACTCAGTTCGAGGAATACTCGCAAAATACAGAGACCCATTGTGGTGTCTAGGCAGCCTGCATACTAGGATCGCTGGACAAACAATCAAACTAGTCGTATTAATGAGTTTTATTACAGCAAGAAAAGATACAATACTTAACTTTGTCAATTACACAAATGTGTCGCAAGCGAAGTGCGACATACAGAATATTCAATCCTCTTCAGTGTAGACAATCGGAAGTCTATGCTACGTAGAGAGTACAAGCAAAGTGACTAGAGCTATGTTAACCAAGTTGCTAATCTTGAAGTTTCTATTGAACTGGGGCGCTTATGTCGTCTTCTTATAGCGGCCGCTGCTGCCGCGTTGTCTTCCTGGAGGGAGGTCCGGTCAGCGTGCGATTGGCTGACTTCTTCTCACAGCCTTGTCTGCTTTCTCGTTCCTGACTGGCTTGCCGGCGCTTGTTTTACGCCGTAACACCCATGAAAACAAAGACCTGGATATTAACGAAAAAGATCAATTTGTCTTACTGACATGCGCAGCAATGAAAGTGATTTGTCATTCTGTAAATAAAAGTTCATACATGTTAAAAAAATAAAAAAAGTTCAAATCCCAATGATGACAACTTTTTTTTTTTTGCTATATTATTCGTGAAAGTATTACATGGGACAACGTCTTTATCAAATGTAAAAGGCCCGTTTGGAGTTCACAGTAATGTTCTCTTGGCAGTTTGCTTTCCTTTCGTTTCTTTGAAAGTAGTAAACTTACGGAATACATTTGTAGTTTCACAAAATATACAGTCAGCACAGAAATGAAGAAACAATTGCATCACACGTGCGGAGGTAACAGCAATAATTGTAATTAATAATGAACAATAAGATCAGTAATAAGTATATAACATTCAACTAACAAAGCGAAAGCAGACTGCCAAAAGAACGTGGCTACGAATTACGAAAAGTCCTTTTACGTGTCAGCAAAATGTTCTCCCATATCGGCGCTTCAGTCCGGAACCGCGCTGCTGCCACGGTCGCAGGTTCGAATCCTGCCTCGGGCATGGATGTGTGGCATGACCTTAGGCTAGTAGGTTTAAAGTAGTTCTAAGTCAAGGGGACTGATGACCTCAGATGTTAAGTCCATAGTGCTTAGAGCCATTTAAACCATTCTCCCATGTAACAGTTTCACTCGTAAATAGTTAAAGAAAAATTGTCATCAGTGGAGTTCGGACGCACTACCTTCTCAGCCACGCGAGATCTACAACAGTCACTCACAGATACGCTTTTCCTGTGCTCCGTAGCTTTGGTGATACTTTTTATTACCGCTTACACAAATTCTACTGGAAGACAGCACAGAGCATGAACTAAATCGGTATTTTGATTCTCACTCTATCGATATACAACGTTTGGTACCGGTCTGAATGTTAGACATCTGGACATTTGGGTGTGATGAGCAGCAGCACAGGCAGCAACACAGAAGCTAACTCTTCCGATCAAATTATTGAAACAGTCACCAAAAATGTCGGCTGCTGTTTCTCTGTCTCTGAGGATGAGCACCTTATCGAGTTGGAAATCCAGCAGCATATTTTGTGTAACATCGCTGACGCCGAGTTGAAAAACCAAATGCAAAAGGAGTTAATTTGAGCAGAAATGGGAAGAAAAATGAATGAAAAATGTAAAAAGAAATGTCTTCGATTATGTCCAGTGTAGTATGTTTGTAAGTATATTTGTACTGAGCCTTCAACCACAGTAGTAATGAGTTGGAAATTGTTGTTATTGTGATCAGTACTGTGAACGACGATTGAAATTCGGCCAGTTTAAGTAATCAGTGAACCCGCTCCTCACAATGAATCCCCCAGCCAAGGGTATCACGTTGTCCTTGGGCAGTTCATTAATTCCTGACATGTCTTCGTTATAAGGCAGTGGGAACTGGCTTTCCTCCGCTTAGTCGAGCAACTGTTATTTTAGTGAAATGTTGTACTCTCGTTCTTCTTCGCGATGTAAGAATATTTGTGTGACTGCTTTGCGCTTCCTGAGTACTCTTCCCAACAATATACGGTCTTCCTCCACTTCCCTAGCTTCCATGTACTTTCGGAGAGCCAAAAATAACAGCTTTTTAAATCGATCACTGGGCTGCATATTTCGCCTTTGCTGTCTCCGCTACTACTTTTTGTGCGGCGCACTGCACCACGCCTGTAACAGCAAAATATGCCATGCAGCGCGTAATAATTCGAGTCGCGGTAATGAACCACACAAAACTGTTCTCGTCTAGCGGAAACTTTAGCACCTACCAACATGCAACAAACTGTAAAAATAAATTCAAATCTTATCGAAAATTCTTCTCCCTTTGCCCCCTCCCCCCCCCAAAAAAAAAAGTGTAAAGGGAAAGGGTGCACATGTTATCGACATATACTACTGAAGCCAACTATAAAATTACGTTGTTGTACAGTACAAGCTGAACATTCCGTCATTTTGAATCACATGTTGAAGGCGCTCGTTTAAACTGTACGGAACATTTACACTTTTAAATATGCTCTTATGGCCATCAAATGTACATTCCTTGTGCTGGTAATATTACAGCGTAGTAATTGTGTTGGCTTGCATTTGACTTTAAGAGGTAAGCAAATTACAGCAGGTGATTAGAAGAGCATTTCGAGATACGATACACTCACTTACTTTCCATGCAAGTCAAACGTTGCTGTTCTAAATATTTACCAAACACAGTTAAAATGCGTTACCAGTATCGTATAACTGGTTTGTATATGGTACGTCCACTTAGGTTTAAAGTAAATAAGAGTTGCATTCGTAAAAAATTACGGAATATTGTTAATATGGAACACAACAGGTGTAAAAATTTCATGTCAGTACAAGAGAGAATTGCATGACTACGCAAAATATATTACTGAAAGCTTATTTTAAAGTTACAGTGTAACGTCGTGTTATCTTCGGCAAGATTAAAATAAACACACTTCTTTAGATATATAATTGCATTACCACCGCTCTGTGAGCACATCTATTTCTAAAACAAGGAAAAAACCCTCTTACTTACATTACACAAGTAGTCGCTCGATTTTGGTGTCCACTCTTTGTACCTTGAATTTACAAGCCACCTTTTACGCCGATCTACATCTGGAAACCGATAAAACTTTTAGCGTCCATGTCTGCCATTATTTGAGCAGTTTGGAGCTGCACACACAACCAGCTGACGCTGTGGGACAAAAAAATTAAGCAAAATTCGCTGATTCACTTTTGTACGCCACGCGAAGCATAAGACACTGTCCTCGGAAGGGATTCAAAATGGCGGATTGCGATACATAGTTTAGGGGACGCGGCGTGATAAACATCAAGTAGTGCGAAAAACCATCTACATCTACGTGATTACTTTGCTATTCACAATAAAGTGCCTGGCAGAGGGTTCAATGAACCAAATCTGCTTAGATAGTTTAAATATTTCTCTCGTTCAGTAACACAAAATTTTCATTGAACTAAAAAAACTATGTCAGAGGGTAGTTCTCGTATCATTCTATCACGTACAGCTGCCAAATTACAAAAAACACTAATTTAATTTTTTTTCGTTCTGACGCTACCGTCCCGCGCCAGGAAAAACGTTTCACACCGCGTTCTGCAGCCCTCTTCGGACAGAGAGATGCAAGCGAATTCTGCAGCACGCTGCGTTAAATTTTCGCACCTAGGAAAACATAGCTTAAGTTAGGGACGAGCACGCGAGAGAGGTAGTAGGGCAGATTCGGTCGAGTGAACATGTAATAAAAGAGCTGTGCATCAGAAGAAATACGCAGACTTGGATTATAAACTGTATAATAGTGCATTGGGGGAAATATTTCGATGGACTAGGAATTCGGAATCCTTCGTAGATTTTCTGGATTGAATGACCTTTTATAATAACTTAGTATCATCAAAGTGGGTGAGTGCGATATAGTTCGGAGTGTTGTCCCCAGACTGAAATTGAATAAATTGAGTTGAAGGACGTCATCTTTTATTTCAGAGGAACGTCACCCACTTTGATGATGAGTTTGCTAGAAAATAATTGCGTGTAAGCCAGGTACAGCTGGGCTGCAGTTTAGTTTTTTATGCGATCGTAGCTGCAGTAAGTCCCTCTCCACATAGCCCGATTGTTAACCGGTAGGAACACTGTCAGATCTTTTCAAATTACGCGGTGACAGCTAGTGCAGCTCTTTTTGTGCCAACACTCTTTATTTTCCCTCTGAAGTACCTTGCTGTATTATTGTTTGCATCTGTGAGATAGTAAACATATCAGATTAGAGGTAACAACAATATAGGAAAAGGCAGATTGCTACTTGCCGTAAAGAAGACACGACAAATTGCAGACATGCACAATTAAAAAGGCACTCACATAAAGCTTTCGGTGAAAGCCTTTATCAGTAAGAGGCACATACACCATTCACACACACACACACACACACACACACAAAGGACCATCAACTCCAGCATCTCCGATCGGACTGCAACTACACTATGAGATCAAAAGTATCCGGACACCTGTCTGAAAATGACTTACAAGTTCGTGGCGCCCTCCATCGGTAATGCTGGAATTAAATGTAGTGTTGGCCTTGATGACAGCTTCCACACTCTCGCAGGCAGCCCATTCTTCACGGAGTGCTGCACTGAGGAGAGGTATCGACGTCGGTCGGTGAGGCCTGGCACGAAGTCGTAGTTCCAGAACACCCCAAAGGTGTTCTACAGGACTCAGGTCAGGAATCTGTGCAGGCCAGTCCATTACAGGGATGTCATTGTCTTGTAACCACTCCGCCACAGGCTGTGCATTATGAACAGATGCTCGATCATGTTGAAAGATGCAATCGCCAGTCCCGAATTGCTCTTCAACAGTGGGAAACAGGAAGGTACTTAAAACATCAATGTAGGCCTGTGCTGTGATAGTCCCATGCAAAACAATATGGGGTGCAAGCCCCCTCCATGAAAAATACGACTACATCATGACACCACCGCCTCAGAATTTCACTGTTGGCACTACATACGCTGGAAGATGACTTTCACCGGGCATTCGCCACACCCACACTCTGCCATCGGATCGCCACGTTGTGTACCGTGACTCGTCACTCCACACAACGTTTTTCCATTGTTCAATCGTCCAATGTTTACGCTCCTTATACCAAGTGAGGCGTCGTTTGGCATATACCGGCTTGATGTGTGGCTTATGAACAGCCGCTCGACCATGAAATCCAAGTTTTCTCACCTCCCGCCTAACTGTCATAGTACTTGCAGCGGATCCTGATGCAGTTTGGAATTCCTGTGTGATGGTCTGGATAGAAGTCCGCCTATTACTCATTACGACGCTCTTCAACCGTCGGCGGTCTCTGTCAGTCTGTGCTGTACATGTCCCTTCATGCTTCCACTTATAATGAATTCTCTCTACTTTTGTAAATGATGAAAGTATGTGAATGCAGCTTGCCGCTAACTTGGTGTAATGTTTTGTCTGTACAGAGGTGTATCTGTCGCCTTTATTACTCCTTCACTCTCACACATAAATCAGTACAATAAAGTCAGGGCTTCGTGGTTTATATGTAGGCTGATCCGTGAAAAGACAGACAAACAATTATGCTAATGGAGGATTCTGAGTATTTTCTAGAATTTCATTCGCTCTCTCTCTCTCTCCCTCTCTGTCCTTTATCTGTGTACAGTTTAAATATATTATTTACGTGAAATCAGCCTAGTAGAATCTCTGGTGGAGCCCTTCGTCTTAATATTCAGCGGCTGGCTTGCTGGAAAAGATCTTTACATTTGTTATTATTATTAAGCGCTGCATTCAGTTGGGAAAATCGATCGTTTGAACAATTCGTTCAGTTTACGACAGATCTAAAATTTCAGATGTGGTCGAAGCCTTTTTGGACGATTTATAAAAACTCAGAGATTGCAGGCTCTCTTCGTCACAGCTGAAACTTCCCAATTAATTACAGGGCCCAGACAATCATCAATGATTCAGACAGAGAACTCATTCGTCATTCACTCTAGAATAAAATGGTCACAAACCTTATTTCTGAGGAAAATTGTATATTGAATCCATTTCCGTACATGTTCCGTTTTCTGTGGATTTCAAGTCTCATATAATTTGCTTTTACAGAGTTTCTTTCTCTTTACCTATCACGCTAGCGGCACAAACGTTCTTAGCTCGCTTTAGCGCGAAGAAGAGTAAAAATGTCCCTTTTAGCAATCCTACAATCTTCCAACTGGTACTTCCGAAGCTGTTCCCTTCTCCCCCTATAATGACCATGGAGCATACATATCTGTACCTCTGTTATTCCAAAGAATAAACGTACTAGAAAAATACCTTGGCGTCGACGAGCTGTCGGCGCATATATTACTAAAAAATCTGATCAGATACTTTTCAAAAGTAAATAATTGTGTATGATTTGATTAACCCTTATTAATTATTGCGTGGTAGAGGGTAATTTTCCGTGGGGAGATTACAATGCCCCTCGCAGCGAGCGAAGTTTGTGAGCTCAATTTTGATTCACCGAACACACTTCGCGAGCTATCTATTAGCGTGGATAACCCGGAAGTGATGATTGTCAGTCCTCCGACTGAAAGAGAATATTATGTTTGAGACAGATGAAGAAAAGAAATGTTGAAGACAGAAGACATGAAGAGACAGGTACCGCGGCTGTATTGCTTTTACGTGCATCTAGGTGTTATGTTTGCTGTGCACAACCAAGGAAGATGATCTTTCATGAACTGATATCAGGGTCTACCCATTCGGGAACTTTCTTAAGCAGGGAAACCTTGGAAAACCTCTTAAGCTTAGACCCCCAGCCTACGGTACATAGAAGATAGGAAAGCCTATAGAAGGAAAAAAATATAATTTTGGAATAGATCTCTAAAGGAAAGACAGGGATCAATTTGTATCACGATTTGGAGAAGAGTGGTTTGTGCCTCTAGCAAAAAAAAACGTTTTACAATAAATAACGTGAATTCTCATTTTACAATCTTGTTCCTAGGACAACATCTTGCGGTGCTAAACTCCCCCGGGTCTTGCATGTCCCCGACGTCCACATTTGTAGTCGGTCTTCTACGCGGCCCCCTTTGTAGTTGATCTTCTACGCGGCCCACAATGGGAAGGGTAGAAGGAACAGGGATACTCGAATTTACATGCAACATTCATTCCAAAAGAATTAGCAATGACCAAAAGGGAAACTCTTCCTGTAAGAGAACTGGTTAGGTTGCACCGTCCAAGATTCTCCTTTTTGAAAGCAAAATCCTTATGGCTTCATGGATCCTTTTTGTTACGACGTACTTCAAGGAATTCAACCATTAACTAATGATGTTGCCAAAAGCATCATCCGATTTACTCTCGTTTGAATACTCCTTTTGACTTTGCCTCCCCACTTGTGCTTATAAGTCCAAAAGTTCTAACACATTTTCTATCACTGATTTGTTCTTCGTAATTTAAAGGATTCATGTAACTTACTATAGATTTTGGATTCAAATCATCGAATAATGGAAAGTGTAGTTCATTTGATACAAAGACATAATTCATATTTCCTTGATAAGTCATATAATTTAGCTATACTCAAAACTTTTTATTCTAAATACATATATTTCTTCGCTTGAGTGCTGAAATGTAAAAGTTATTATCATTGAGGAATGCGGATTCACTTCTTTCATTTACTCTCTGATTCATACGGTGTTCATCCATGCTCATATATGGAAATGGATTTTTCACACAAAATTCCCAAACGAACACGAACCGTTAAATAACTCCTAATTCTATGAATATTACTTCCTTTAATCATTCATTAATAAATTAAAAACTCGTAACTTCTAATCATAACACCTATTCTTTTTAAAGTTCAACATGAATCAGTTTATCCTCGCGTTTGCTGCGAGTCTCTTACAAAGCATATCTGTGTCGTCTTTATCGATTTTAACTCTCGCGCCGACGTCAACTGTTTTGCGCGGGAAATTATCTTTGCGGCGTTAACCGTCACTCACAATTCACTGCCACAACACATCCCTTCACACGTTTACACATCTAAGCGTTCACATGAGATTATATATGAATATTCACTCGGAACTTCTTTTGATTATTTAGCGTCATTTGCGGGAAACATTTCATTCTTCTTGAAGGTCAGTTAGATCCTTTATCATTCTTGATGACATTAGCAATGCTAAAGTTCTATGTTCACCCAAACCACAGGTGAAACCTATCTCCACTATCTTCTTTACAACACTCGATAATAATAGTTAGTCACTATTTCTATATGTCACTGATTAACTATTTCAATTTAAAGGTTTCTATCACTACACACACAGTTTATTGCTATGTTTTTTACGAGCGTTCATCTCTATCACTCGGAACACCATTTCTCCCTATCTTCTAATCTTCATTATATTTTTTTAAGTCGTTATGAGAAAATAACCCTTTTATTTTGTTCGATCCCGGGTATGCTAACAGATAAGCTCCAGGATTCGGAATTTGTAGGATAATGTATGGTCCAGTATATAGCAACTCCCATTTCTTGATACTTTTCTTTATTACGGATGATTTGGTATGTCGTTTAACTAGTACCTTCTCTCCGACATGGTATATCTGTACCCTCTTGATTAATTTGTCATACCGTTGTTTTCTTTGATCAGCCTTTTTCGTCATATTTATGATAGCTTGTCTTATTTTTTCTTCCCAAGGCATCTCAGTTTCCTGAGTTTTGGGGATATGGTCAGTCCAGAAGTTTTCCTCTTTTGCTTCGAACATCAATTCACGAGGTGTATATCCAGTTGAGGAGTGGGGCATGTTATTGTATATCTGCTCAAACTCTTCCACATAATTTGCCCACGCAGTTTGCTTATTATGGCAATACGTCCTCATAAATCGATTGAATTCTCTAAAAATCCTCTCAACCAAATTGCCTTGTGGGTGGTAAAATGATGTTAATATGTGTTTCACACCGAAGTCTGCTTCCATCGGAGTCCCGTGAATATTTTAGCATTGTCTGTTATGATCGCCTTAGGTGTACCAACATGTGGAAGATAATCCCTTATCAGTCTTAATACAATTACTTTGGCTGTAGCCGCCTTTATCGGGTATAGCTTTACGTATTTCGTACACACATCGAGAAATGCCAACACATATTTAACACCACCTCTGGAAGTAGGTAACGGTCCACACAGGTCGCACGAAATTAATCCTTTTGGTTCTTGTACTAATATAGAGCATAATGGATGCTTAGTCCCTTTTGAATCCGGCTTTGTTTTTTGACATATTATGCACCTCTTTAAGACCTCATGCACTCTGCGCTCTATGTTGGGAAAATAACAGTACCCACTTATCTTGTCTGCACATTTTGTCGCACCGAAATGTCCCCAGGTTAAATGAGTGAACCATACAAGTTTCTCTATTTGCGCGTCAGGTATACAGGCACACCAACGGACTTTGTTTGGCCTTCCACAGCGGAAAAATAATACGCCATTTACCAGCTTGTAATAATTTGCCATCTGATCCGAAGGTTGCTGTTGTAACCTTTGAATGACACTTCCCCATTGAGCACCTTTTTTCTGTAACTGGGCCATATGCACACACAAATTGACGTAGTACGTCTTAAATGGATTTTCCTGCAGCAGCAATACAGGGAATTCTGAGGTATTATTTACATCAATCTCTTTTGTTAAACCCTGCGGTGACCTTGATAGAGCGTCAGCAATAATGTTTTGCTGCCCTGAGACATGTACGATCTTAAACTGGTATTGTTGCAGAGCGAGCGTCCATCTAGCCAGTCTAGGGTGTAACAGTTTACACGTTTGTAAAAACGTTGATGATTGGTGATCGCAATATACGATAGTCTTCGACCCATATAAATAATAATGAAATTTTTTAAATCCCCAGACGACCGCAAGAGCCTCTAATTCTGTCGTCGTGTACGTTCGTTCACAGTTGGACAAAACACGACTAGCAAACGCAATAGGACAAAAAGTAAGCTGTCCATTTATCTTGCGTACTTGGAAAAGGCACGCTCCAAGACCCACATTTGACGAATCTGTTGACAAGTAGAATTCCTCTTGCATGTCCGGATGGTACAAAAGCGGTGCATTTACTAGTTGCTTCTTTATCTCTTCGAATGCTTCTTGACACTCTAATGTCCAGAGCCAGGGCACATCCTTCTTCAGCAAACTATTTAGAGCTGCTGCATTCATGGCCTGATTCGTTATAAATCTTCTAAAAAATGAGGCAAGACCCATAAACCCTTTTAATTGTCTCCTATTTCTTGGTGTTGGAAACTTACTAATCGCAATTAGCTTCTCCTTGGTCGGTAAAATTCCCTTTGCGTCAATTATATGCCCCAGGAACTTGATTCTGTTTAGTGCAAAATGGGATTTCTGTAGGTTAGCAGTTATTCCCATGGTTTTGAACACGTCCAACACCCGACTCAGTAAGGTAGTATGCTCCTCCCAGGTCTTCGATGCAATAAGCATATCATCAACAAATACTGTTATCCTGCTTCTTAGTTCTGGGCCTAGAGCATAATCTAAAGCTGCTATAAAGATTCCAGCACTAATGTTGAGTCCGAAAGGAACTACAGTAAATTGGTAACTTCTTCCGGCATAAATGAAAGCTGTATATTTCCTTGATAACTCATCCAGCTTGACCTGCCAATAAGAACTCCGCAAATCAATGCTCGTCAAATATTGGACATCCTGGAACCGTTGTATAAGTTCGTCTATGTTTTCCGGATGTGTCCTCACTGGAATTATGATTTTATTTATTTCTCTGGCGTCGAGTACCAGTCTCACAGTCCCATTTGCTTTTGGCACGACCAACAATGGGGAGCAGTATGGGCTTGTGGAGGGTTCGATCAAACCCCATTTCAACATGCGATCTATTTCTTTTTGAACTTGCGCCTTTAACCTCCAGGGAACAGGATAGAAAGTTCTACAATACGTTTCGTGCGGCTTAACGTAGAGATGGCATATGTATCCCTTAATAACTCCTGGCCTTTCATCAAACACGTTTTCATACGCTAATAATAATTCTTTGAGCTGCTTCTTCTGATCTTCAATAATGCAGTCGGATTCATTTAACTTCGCATACACTAATTGACCGAAATCTCCTTTGACTTGGAACTCATTCTTTACGTGCTGTTTAAAATTTTGTGCAGTCCTAATTACTTGCACACTGATCCCACTATTATAATTTCTGGTAAGGCTTTCCTTTTTCAACAAGTCCAACTCAATTTCTTGTTCATTTACATTTAACCAAATTTTTCCTATTTTAAAATCTATTCTGCATCCGTATTGACGTAGGCTGTCGACTCCGATAATGCAGTCTACCACCAAATTTTTCACAACAAGGAATGTGCTTAATATTGCTACATTTCCGACTTCTACACTAAGTAGTGACTGCACTTTTACATTAGCCGATCTAGCCCCAACGGCGCCTATTATTCTACAATTTTGAACTGGAAAATTGGTACTCGTCTTATATTTCTGATCTTGTTGAATAGAGCCTCCGAAATAACATTTGTGGTTGCAGCTGTGTCTAAAACCGCCACTATAGGTACAGTCTCCAAAATGACTTGCACTTCGGCTACTGCCACCTGTTCCTTATCCTCATCTTGGGGTTCTAAGTCCTCGGTCAATTCATCTGCCAGTAATCGTCCATCATTATACGTTAGCATGTTGCCCCTCAACCAATTGTTGACCGCTCCTCCGGGGCACGAGTGGGTCCTTACAAGTTTGTTGGATTTTGATTCGCCTGGTGGTTGACATCGTCCGTCACTTCGGTAATTACCGGTTGATTCGTAGATGTCCGTCCCCACTGATGTTGGTTATTTGAGTTTATTCCCCCCGGTTGGTTCCACTTTCTATTACTGTTATTGTTCCAGGCTTGCGGTCTGAAATTCCTTTCGTTCCCCCATACGGGATTGTATCGTTTCCCATTCCTGTTGTTCATTGGATAGCCCCTCGCAAGACTATTGCCGGTATTATTGTTGAAATTTTGAGGGGTTTCTCCACTATTTATCGATCTCTGTGCGTTCCCTTGCCTACCATTTGGCGGAGGTTCTATCTCCCTATATTGGAATCTGTTGTTACGGGCTTTCTGGTTGTTCTCTTCTATAATGTCTATATGATCTAACGTCGTGAGGAACGACTCCAAGTCTTTATCGTTCCCGTAAATTAATTGATTCCGGATGCTAGTTGGTAGTCTTGCCTTAAGTATGTTTATTATGTCTGGCAAGGGCATAGGTCTGTCCCAATATCTAGTTTTATTTATATATTTTTCAAAATACTTCCTAAGGCTTCCTTTTGAAAAAGAGAAAGGCTCTGGGTAGAGCACCTCCTGCCTTAGGCGTTCCTGTACCCCTTCTGACCAGAATTTTGCTGAAAACGCTTTCTCAAAATCGTCATATGTCGAGCATACAGAAGTCATGTCCGAGGCCCAGATCGCCCCCGAACCTTGTATATACCCCGTAACGAAACTGATCTTCTGCCACTCCGACCAATTTCTGGGTAGCACTCCTCTAAAACTTCTGATAAAAACAATCGGATGGACCCCCCTTTTGTCAGTATTAAAAATCTGGAATTGCCGATGCTTTATCATTTTTTCTTCGGCATGGCAAAGACTTTCGTAATCTCCGTCAGATAAAACTTCACGCGAACAACTAGCTCGTGGCAATTTAATATTTGAGTTACTTACACAAGTCGGTATCGTGTGCGAATGTGCAGTAACTGGCTCTATAGTCGCTGCTAACTTCTGCTGCTGGCCTGTATTCATTTGTTCTGAGCCTTGTTGTGAAACGCGTATCGACTCTGCTATCGTTTGTTTCCAATGCTCGAAATCAGCACCTAACTGCTGTCGCACTTCCTCAAGTCCTTTCGCAAACAAGTTCTCTTCCTGTTTGCCACATAGACTCTGGAATGCTGCATTAACATTTTGCTCAACGTTTTCACACATTAGCCTTTTGTTTTCTAATGTGATTTCGGATAATTTACCCGTTAATACATTAATTTGGTGGTCTATAACGTCTTGACGTTCTGTCAGATGTTCAACACTTTCCTTTAGGTTCGTCTGCGTACGTGCCAATTCAGGAAGTTGCGCAATTGCACATGACATGGCATCTTGCTTTTGTACTAATTGCGGAACCATTTCCACCTGTTCCCGTACGGTATCTATTTTAATAGCCACATACTCCTTCATTTCTACACGTACGCGGTGAGTAGATTCCTCACATTGAGCTTTCACCAATTCTATTTGTGCAGTTAATTTTCGTTCCGTCTCTTCGGCCTGGTCTTTAAGTTCCTTTGTCTTCTCCTCTATCCGCTGCTCTAATTCGGAAAAACTGTCGTGTAACTGCTGCTTAATCTCAGCTTTCAGATTTTCCTGCCCTTCCGTAACTGAGGCTAACTTCGCGTTAATGTCGATTTTCAAATTTTCTTGCCCTTCAGTAACTGAGGCTAATTTCGTATTCAAATGATTTTGCCCTTCAGTAACTGAGGCTAATTTCGTATTCAAATCATTTTGCCCTTCAGTAACTGAGGCTAATTTCGTATTCAAATCATTTTGCCCTTCAGTAACTGAGGCTAATTTCGCGTTAATGTCGGTTTTCATATTATTCATGCTCTCGGTTATCATCTGCATCTGTCTCATGATAATTACCAATGGATCTAATCCATGTTGCATACTTGCTGTTACATCTCCAGCCGTGTCTACCGGGCGTTCTATTGCGCTATCTGTAGCGATCGGTTCTACAACACTTCTTACTACATCATTATTATCAGTGCTAACAGCTGAAGGCTGTTGCGTCCTGCTCTGCTCTGCTTGACTCATCTTAAACATTGCCCTAGTTAAAACCATATAAATGTTCTATCGTCAATATGTATATATCTCCCTTCACACAAGAATACTTCTGTGGCTACTTTCTTATAGTACTTATACAGGTAAATGCAATTAGGGCAGTTCACTCAAACTACATCTGGCATGAGCACAATTAGTAAATGTTCAAATCTACGTCTACTTCCTCAATACTAGCAAGCTTCAATAAAAAATTATAGTTCTGCGCCCAGCGTGCTGCTTTAATTTGTAGATCCACTTAATTTGACTGCGAGTATTTCTTCTCTTTTCCAAGTTAAGTTGTCTCGTCGTAGTTCACATGAAACAGAGAACAAAATTATTTTAACAACGTCCAAAAACGTGTCCTGTCACGGATTGGCCATTATAATGAATTCTCTCTACTTTTGTAAATGATGAAAGTATGTGAATGCAGCTTGCCGCTAACTTGGTGTAATGTTTTGTCTGTACAGAGGTGTATCTGTCGCCTTTATTACTCCTTCACTCTCACACATAAATCAGTACAATAAAGTCAGGGCTTCGTGGTTTATATGTAGGCTGATCCGTGAAAAGACAGACAAACAATTATGCTAATGGAGGATTCTGAGTATTTTCTAGAATTTCATTCGCTCTCACTCTCTCTCCCTCTCTGTCCTTTATCTGTGTACAGTTTAAATATATTATTTACGTGAAATCAGCCTAGTAGAATCTCTGGTGGAGCCCTTCGTCTTAATATTCAGCGGCTGGCTTGCTGGAAAAGATCTTTACATTTGTTATTATTATTAAGCGCTGCATTCAGTTGGGAAAATCGATCGTTTGAACAATTCGTTCAGTTTACGACAGATCTAAAATTTCAGATGTGGTCGAAGCCTTTTTGGACGATTTATAAAAACTCAGAGATTGCAGGCTCTCTTCGTCACAGCTGAAACTTCCCAATTAATTACAGGGCCCAGACAATCATCAATGATTCAGACAGAGAACTCATTCGTCATTCACTCTAGAATAAAATGGTCACAAACCTTATTTCTGAGGAAAATTGTATATTGAATCCATTTCCGTACATGTTCCGTTTTCTGTGGATTTCAAGTCTCATATAATTTGCTTTTACAGAGTTTCTTTCTCTTTACCTATCACGCTAGCGGCACAAACGTTCTTAGCTCGCTTTAGCGCGAAGAAGAGTAAAAATGTCCCTTTTAGCAATCCTACAATCTTCCAACTGGTACTTCCGAAGCTGTTCCCTTCTCCCCCTATAATGACCATGGAGCATACATATCTGTACCTCTGTTATTCCAAAGAATAAACGTACTAGAAAAATACCTTGGCGTCGACGAGCTGTCGGCGCATATATTACTAAAAAATCTGATCAGATACTTTTCAAAAGTAAATAATTGTGTATGATTTGATTAACCCTTATTAATTATTGCGTGGTAGAGGGTAATTTTCCGTGGGGAGATTACACACTTCACTATCACATTGGCAACAGTGGACCTAGGGATGCTTAGGAGTGTGGAAATCAAGCGTAGAAACGTATGACACAAGTGACATGCAATCACCTGACCACGTTCGAAGTTCGTGAGTTCTACTGAGCGCCCCATTCTGCTCTCTCACGATGTCTAATAACTACTGAAGTCGCTGATATGGAGTACCTGGCAGCAGGTGGCAGCACAATGCACATAATATGAAAAAGGTATGTTTTTGGGAGTGTCCGAATACTTTTGAGCACATAGTGTATCACTTTCGGACGCAAGCAACAATCTGGATGGGGTGGCAAAGGGGAAGATACAGTAGTGTACGGTTGGGGAGAGAGACGAACGTTGTCTGGGGGAGTGTGTTTAATAAATAGAGATAACGTTCGACGTAGTGATCAGTTACCCATGTTTTAATCTTTATTTGGTTTTTTGCGTTCTAGCACAAACCGTGTTTGCAGAACAAATTGTGCCACTGGGTTCTACCTTTTTTTTTTTCAAGAAACAAACTCTTTTTACGTTAGTTCTTGTGCCCAAATGTGTTTCAGCATATACAGACTTCAAGGACAGGTTCCTTACGCCAATAGGAAAAAAGTCTAGTAAACAGGAGTTCTAACATGCACATCTTCAGAGCTATGAGGACTTGTTCATTTTTCCTACTGTAAAACACATCTCTTATACTGCAAGTTCTTTGCTTTCCATATTTGGGGAGGAGGTATTATGGTCCAAAACAAGAAACTGATGTCCACTAAACATAGGCTCTAAAATGTATATGTTAAGGGCTATGAGTACTTTCTCATCTTTGCTACTGTGAGACACATCTCTTCTATCGATCACGTGCTGATAGCCCCTAAGGTATACATTTTAGAGCCCGTGATTACTAGACATTTTTTCTTGTTTGGTCCATACTGTCTCCTCCCAAAATATGAAAAGCAAAGAGTTTGCAGTAGAGGAGATGTGTTTCACAGAATCCAAGATGATCAAGTGCTCATAATTCTTTAACAATGCATTTTAGAGCCTATGTATACTAGACATTTTTTTTATTGTTTTGGTATAAGGAACATATCCTCGAAGTCCCTAAAGAGAAATTAGTTACAAACTACATGTGCCGTTATCAGCAGGTTCTTATTTTACTGAGATCTAAAAAAACAATGTTTTGGTAACAGTTCCAAGTGAAAAATCACGCTTTAACTACTCTGGTTTCCAAAATTAAAGCAACAAAACGCTATTTCCCCATCCTGTGTCTAATTCACGATATATTCGTAAAAACTGTGAAAAGATGTCCGTAAGATCGAGTTCTGCACGGAAGATGGCTGCTGATCAACGGACAACCATGTCAGCTATGACATCGGGGTACCTATGAAAAAGGGTGGTGTTTGCTGGGTAGTCCGAAATCCACAGTCGCTGTGTACACAGTAACAGACGGAGCAGTGTGACACAGAGAACATGCCTACCAAACTCTCTGCAATGGAGAACCATAGGAAGAATGGAAGCTGGACAGTAGCAAACTAATGTGGCCCGATAGCTTAATGTGACTCCTTCTGTTGCTTCTCGGATGTGGCAACAGTTTATAGAGAACAATACTGTATCCCGAAGACCAGGGCAGAACTGACCATGTGCCACGTGTGACATCAGAAAGAGAGGATCGTTATTTGGCTGAGAGGCACGACAGTTTAGAACTGCACAGTAGCTGCCGTCTGACCTCACAGCAACCACTGGACGTGTTATATCGAGGCAAACGGTGTACAGAAGGCGTCGACAGAGTGGTCTTTATTATCGGCGACCTGCTGTATGCGTACCTCTGATGCGTCTTCACTGAAGGAAAATTTAGACTGGAGTCGTCAACGTCCCACCTGGACTGTTGAACAGTGAGCCGATGTACTTCTCACAGATGAGTCCCGGTCTGTCCTGGAGAGTGTTTCACAACGGATTCACATCTGGAGGAAACGTGGAACACGATTTCCTGACCCAAACATAGTGGAAAAAGACCGATAGCGAGGAAGATTCTAATGGTGTGGGCAAGGATTACGTTAACCACTCGTGTGGTTAGTGTTTAGTGTATCTGGGATTGTAAAACAGTTAAGATCCTTAGACGCCAGGAAGGCATCTGGCCCAGACGGTATCCCCGTAAGATTACATGTTGACCGTGCTACAAATATAGCACCATTCTTATCCATCATCTATCAGAGATCATTGGAACAGCGGAAAGTTCCACGGGACTGGAAGAAGGCCCAAGACATAGCAATCTGTAAAAAAGGTAGAAAATCGGATGCACATAATTACCAGCCAATTTCACTGACATTGATTACTGGCAGAATCATGGAACATATTTTGTGTTCAGACATAATGACCTTTCTAGACTCTGAGAAGCTCATCTGCAGAAACCACCACCATTTTAGGAAACAACGATCATGCCAGACACAGCTGGCCCTCTTTTTGCATGATATGCAACAGGCTCTAGATACCGGCTCCCAGGTTGATGCCATATTTCTCGACTTTCGAAACTCGTTCGACTCAGTTCCGCACTGTCGCTTGCTCCAAAAAGTGCGCGTTTACGGCCTATCCGATGATACATGCGGTTGGATAGAAAGTTTTCTAACAGACAGAGAGCAGTATGTCGTCGTGAATGGGGAGGCTTCACCAGAAACAAGCGTAACATCAGGTGTGCCCCAGGCAGCGTGCCAGGTCCGCTGCTTTTTACGATTTACGTAAACGATCTGGTTGATGGTATTGAGAGCGGCATTAGACTGTTTGCCGATGATGCTGTATCACACGGAAGTTGTGAATAAATCAATGAGGATTTGCAGAAAATAAATACGTGGTTTAATGACTGGCAGTTATCTCTCAATATTAGTAAGTGTAGTATTGTTCGTCTGTATGGGACCCTTAGCAGTTGGGTCTCATTCAAGAGATTGAAAAGGTCCAAAGAAGAGCAGCAAGATTCGTGACTGGTACATTTATCCATCGCGAGAGCGTTACAAATCTCATAGATTGTTTGAAGTGGGTTACATTTGCAGATAGACGACGCGCTATACTGAAAGGGCTGCTCACTAAATTCCGAAATCCGATCTTCGCTGAGGATGTGGAGCATATATTATTACTACCAACTTTCAAATCGCGCAGTGATCACCATTCAGAGATAAGGGAAATTAGAGCTCGTACTGAGGCGTTCAGACAGTCGTTTTTCCCTCGCGCGATCCGCGAGTGTAACAGAGGGGGGAATATGATTTTGGTGCGAATTGTGCCCTCCGCCACACACCGCTTGGTGGCTAGCGGAGTATATATGTAGATGTAGATGCAGAACATCTCTTCATGAAATTGTACGGTTGAATCGGCAAGATATAACTACTGTCAGATATCGTGACGAGATCTTCGGACCTGATGTGTGGTCGTTGCGAGGAGATGTGCACCCAGACTTCTTATTGATAGACGATAATGCTCGACCTCACAGAGCATGGGTGATTGATGTTTTCTTGGAAACGGAAGACGTTGCACACATGACGTGACCTCCTCGCTGTCCCGATTTGAATCACATAGAGCATTTCTGGGATGCTCTACGGAGACGGGTTGTATCTCGTCAGTATCCACAAACCACTCTCCAAGGCTTGCAAGCATCTCTGCAGGAATTACTGTCTGCGTGCAGGTGGTAACAATTGTCGTCGAGGGTACACTAGTTTCCAAAATTAAGGCAAAAAACGGAAATCATGCAACGTTGCTTTTACATTGCAACAAAACAATATAAACAGGTGATAGTAAAGTAGAAACAATGTAAAGAATACATAACGTAAACAGCTGCAATATGCATAACGGTAGACAAAAATGTTCTAAGTTTTTTCCAACTTAAAGGATTTGCACACACATTCCGACAACCAGTTAATGTATGGGGTGTGACCGCCTCTGGCAGGAATACAGGCCTGGCAACGACGGGGCATGCTGTGAATGATATCATCAACTTCATGATGATGCAATAACGCCCATTCTTCCTGTACAGTTACTGAAAATCACTATTTTCAATTTTGTTTCACGAAAATATTTCATGAGCAATTACAATTTGTTTCAACGTTCCTGTCATCTTGAACAGGTTTTGCCAGAGAAGATGGACGGGTAGAAATACAGCAGATGTTATCATGCACATGTTTTACCCGAGAAGATGGAGGTGCAGAAACAGCCGATGTCTTCATTCACATATTCTTCCTGGGAAGACAGAGGCATAAAAACACAGCAGTTGTCATCATGTGCTAGCTCTCTCCTGGAAGACGGAGGCGTAAAAACACAGCTGGTGTCATTATGCACGTGTTACTCCTGGGAAAATGCGGATGTCATCATGTGTTTGTTCTCTCCAGCAAGGCGGAGAAGTAAAAACACAGCAGATGCCATCACACACATCTTCTTCCCGGGAATAAGGAGGCCCAAAAACACAGCAAATGTCACCATGTGCTTGTTTTCTCCTTTAAGACGGAGATGTAAAAACACAGCAGATGCCATCATTCACATGTTCTTCCCAGGACGATGCAGGCTTGAGAACAAAGCAGATGTTATCACGGCACCGATAACCACGCAGTTGAGCGCCCCACAAACAAACCAACCAATGTCATCATGTGCATGTTCTTCCCAGAAAGACACAGCAGGTGTCATCATGCAAATGTTCTCCCTGGTAAGATGGATGTGTAAAGACACAGCAGACATCATCATGCCCATGTTCTTCCTGGGAACATGGAGGCACCTAAAAGCATAGCAGATGTCATCTTGCACATGCTATTCCTGGAAACGTGGAACACACGCATGGTTAGCTGCTTTCTGTTCTTACTGGTATGACAGCAGACCGTTTGTCTGGAGAATCACGTGCGCGCATCTCGAACAGGGCGTATTGCAAATAAGTGCGTGGGCCTATACAGAGTCAAGATGATGGGAGCGTCACTCGAGCACAGTGGGTTGAAATCTTTCGCTCCTACGTCGAATCACAGTTGAGCCACATGCCTCACTACACCATACAGAACTTGCAATAAACTTCCTGGCAGATTAAAACCGTGTGGCGGGCCGAGACTCGAACTCGGGACCTTTGCCTTTCGAGGGCAAGTGTTCTACCAACTAGCCTACCCAAGCACGACTGACGACCCGTCCTCACAGCTTCAGTTCTGCCAGTACCTAGTCTCCTCCCTTCCAAACTTCACAGAAACTCTTCTGCGAAACTTCTGGAAACATCCCCCAGGCTGTGGCTAAGCCAGGTCTCCGCAATATCCTTTCTTCCAGGAGTGCTAGTTCTGAAAGGTTCGCAGAAGAGCTTCTGTGAAGTTTGGAAGGTAGGAGACTAGGTACTGGCAGAATTGAAGCTGTGTGGGCGGGTCTTGAGTCGTGCTTGGGTAGCTCAGTTGGTAGAGCACTTGCCTACAAAAGGCAAAGGTCCTGGGTTCGAGTCTCGGTCCGGCACGCAGTTTTAATCTGCCAGGAAGTTTCATATCAGCGCACACTCTGCTGCAGAGTGACAATCTCATTGCAGTACTTGCAATTTCACTATGCTGCAGAAATATAGGGCACACCAGACAACATTCCATAAGTTATAAACACACTTGCATATCCTCTGAGGGTGCTTCATCCAAGGCAGTCAGTCACATTTACGCAGTTCTATACGTATTTATTTGCTAGTGGAGATTGGCAGACCATTCTTGTAGTTATAAGCAGGGTTGTACCGAAGGGGTTTCGTGATGGGCTCCTACTAAGGGTGCACGCACATAGAGGGCGCTAAAACTGGACAAAAACTTAAGAAATATAAGAATTAACTGGGAAAGAAGTTCCCCTACCCCACCTGTTCCTATATTACGTCTATGATTAGGCGGTCTTCCCTCAGGCCGCATTTGTAAACCAACTCTGTTGTCACCGAATCATTTCTACAATGTCATTTCGTACAAGTAGCATTATAAAGAAAAAACCACTGCCGTACAGACAACTGTGGCTAACGTGGATTATATGGCAGCAGTGCATTTGGTTCACACAAGATCTCAAAGGTCGATGAGAAGGTGCTGCATCAAGTAAGCAGGCTGGTTTTTCCAAAGAATGGGTTAAAATGTGCATACTCAAATACTGAAGTAGCTTCTAGGTTATTTATTGCAGTGCAAGTGACTGTTCACAACATTTTGTGAACGACGTTTCAGTAAAAAAAAAATTTAAAAAAAGAAAAAAAGATTGAAGGTTGCGTATGGGTGAAAACAGAGTGTCACATTTAACCGTCCAGTCGATACATTACGACACAGGTGCTAAACTTCACTTCAGTGACATACCCAACTTTGGTCGGCTCAGAGCAAGTAAATTAAAAGCACAATTGTAATAAAAATACACTCCCTGGAAAGGGACACTTTCTGAACTTTTAATTTACCCTATTTTATTTTATTTTTAATTAATGATTTATGAGGAGCAATTAAAATTGGATTTTATTGTACTTCCGCTTAGACCAATTTACACTAGTTGTATAATCATTTAGATAAGGATTTTATTTTACTTTCAGTTTTTTAGAAACTTTATACTACAGTCGAAACCGGTTGTAATGATTTCGAAGGGACCGATGGTTAACAGTCGTTATACCCGATAATCGCATAAATCAGAATTTTCTTAGTTTTTTATGAAAATTTCGTATCCGTAAATTTTAGGGTGTCGTGGAGTTAACACTTCAAAAGGTAGCAGAAACACAGAGCACCTACAGTATTTACAATACAGTATTTATGGAGAGGGACTTTAGAGAAATTTTTGTTATGTTTATGTAGTACGCACAGAAATAAAGTGCCAGCAAAATGTGAAAACGTTTAATAAGTGAAGAAAGAAGTAGCAACAATTAAAATCTCTCAAAAGGGGAAAGGCCGCTGGACCTGATGGGATACCAGTTCGATTTTACACAGAGTACGCGAAGGAACTTGCCCCCCTTCTTGCAGCGGTGTACCGTAGGTCTCTAGAAGAGCGTAGCGTTCCAAAAGAATGGAAAAGGGCACAGGTCATCCCCGTTTTCAAGAAGGGACGTCGAACAGATGTGCAGAACTATAAACCTATATCTCTAACGTCGATCAGTTGTAGAATTTTGGAACACATATTATGTTTGAGTATAATGACTCTTCTAGAGACTAGAAATCTACTCTATAGGAATCAGCATGGGTTTCGAAAAAGACGACCCTGTGAAACCCAGCTCGCGCCATTCGTCCACGAGACTCAGAGGTTCCCAGGTAGATGCCGTGTTTCTTGACTTCCGCAAGGCGTTCGATACAGTTCCCCACAGTCGTTTAATGAACAAAGTAAGAGCATATGGACTATCAGACCAATTGTGTGATTGGATTGAGGAGTTCCTAGCTAACAGAACGCAGCATGTCATTCTCAATGGAGAGAAGTCTTCCGAAGTAAGAGTGATATCAGGTGTGCCGCAGGGGAGTGTCGTAGGACCGTTGCTATTCACAATATATATAAATGACCTTGTGGATAACATCGGAAGTTCACTGAGGCTTTTTGCAGATGATGCTGTTGAATATCGGGAGATTGCAACAACGGAAAATTGTACTGGAATGCAGGAGAATCTGCAACGAATTGACGCATGGTGCAGGGAATGGCAATTGAATCTCAATGTAGACAAGTGTAATGTGCTCCGAATACATGGAAAGAAAGATCCTTTGTCATTTAGCTACAATATAATAGGTCAGCAACTGGAAGCAGTTAATTCCATAAATGATATGGGAGAAGGCATTAGGGGTGATTTAAAATGGAATGACCATATAAAATTAATCGTCGGTAAAGCAGATGCCAGACTGAAATTCATTGGAAGAATCCTAAGGAAATGCGGTCCGAAAACAAAGGAACTAAGTTACAGTACACTTGTTCGCCCACTGCTTGAATATTGCTCACCGGTGTGGGATCTGTACCAGATAGGGTTGATAGAAGAGATAGAGAAGATCCAACGGAGGGCAGCGCGCTTCGCTACAAGATCATTTACTAATCGCGAAAGCGTTACGGAGATGATGGATAAACTCCAGTGGAAGACTCTGCAAGAGAGACGCTCAGTAGCTCGGTACGGGCTTTTGTTGAAGTTTCGAGAAGATACCTACACCGAGGGGTCAAGCAGTATATTGCTCCCTCCTACGTGTACCTCGCGAAGAGACCATGAGGATAAAATCAGAGAGATTAGAGCCCACACAGAGGCATACCGACAATGTTTCTTTCCACGAACAATACGAGACTGGAATATAAGAGAGAACCGATAGAGGTACTCAAGGTACCCTGCGCCACACACCGTCAGGTGGCTTGCGGAGTATGGATGTTGATGTAGATGTAGAGAAAGCTGTTTGTTCAGTGATGTCGAACACGGTCTTGGGTAATGAATGAGATAAAATGTTGAGCATGTTTAAAACTGCAAATGCTGTATAGTATAATAGTCATGAATGACACATGTCGGTCCATTTACTGTATTACAAAAATTAATCAACAGTAGCAAGAAGAAAAGACGATACTCTGCACATAAATGACACGACGGCTTACACTTTCTCCTATGTTTGCCTTTAAAATGTCGTACGAATGAGCTGTACTCTGCGTAACACATTGAGTATATCTGACACACATAACCACAAAACATCAATAATGATTACACTATTGTTCCACTTCTGTACTTTGGAAAAACAAAACGTTTTGGCATTTAATTTTCTAGTTTTCTACAGTCACTATGAAGACAGTGTTGTTTAGTTTTTTAACCAAATGCTTTATCTCTAAATGCAATACAGTAACGCATATCACAGTGCATTGTCCTAGTTAAGGTAATTATTTATCTTTGCTTTTGGCACTTAAGATGTGCGTATGCGTTTTGCTTTTGACGATGCATTCGTTTTAACACCGAATTTGAAACCAATAATCTGCAGGAAAGGAGAGTTTCACAGAAACGTTATATTATTGGTAGTAATCCACAAATACGTAACAAACAAAAATGGGCATTGGGCGCTACAGTCGATATATTTCTCAGAAAATATAATATAAAAATACGTCGCTTTATACGATAAGCCACAATAGGCGATGTCACACTGACTTTTTTTAAAAAAAATATAGCGTTGACGTAGCATTTAGATGGGACCATTAGATTTCGTTGTTGCAGCAAATACGTCGTTAAAAGTGATGTCACTATAAACGGTATCGACTGTATTTGTAATTCATTTACTATAATGACCCATTTATTTTTATTGTGTGCAAATTTTTCATAGCTATAGTTCATTTAAATAATATTTCTCGATAATGCTTCATGTTTGTCAAACTTCCTTAGAAAATTATAAAATTTTCTAAATCTGTATAGAAAAAAAATGCAGAAAGGTGATTTTAGAGGGAAGGGGGTGCAGCTTCGACAGTTCTCCGAAAGTCGCAAGATGGTCTTGGTATGGGCCTTGTTACAACCCTCATACATTGCGCGCTTTTTACACGAGGTTCCATTTTTCATTACCAAAACAGGAGTCTATTTGTTCCCGACGTGATTGAAAACACATTGTTTATGCTTATCTGAGCATATTACGAACATATTTCAGTTAGTGCTATTGTTGGGATCAGTGCATATACAGTGCATATTATACAGGGTAATTCGGCGTGGATTTTATGCAGCCCGCAATACGATCAAATACCATGTAACACCCCACCCGTCACTTATCTGGTTTTCGCGTGTGTTCACCCCAGCTAATTGACTAACAAATCAACAGGCAGTGCAAAACTGCCGCAATATCGGATAACGCAAAGAAAGTAATAAAGCCCTGTGACTCCTGATTGAATTGCAGTGGCAGTGTTGACATTAATTGATTCAGAATTGATCACTTTTAATTAAAAAGGGGTGCACATTGATGTTATATTCAGCTATTGAACACCAGATGCAAATGTTGAACATAAAATTAATTAAGAAAATGACTTGGGATTTCAACTACTTGATTGAAAACAGATGCAGTCGATTAGCAGAAATTTATTTTAACTCCCGATCTTCCATCATCACATTACATGACTCTCCTATCAGGCAGTGGTAATAAATTGCGTTTACGTGGAGTAAAGCGCGATAAATCAAAATTAATTCCTATCGACTGACCCAGGCATAATGCGAAGTGCGAGAAGAATTCCCCAATACACGGCCCATGAAATCCTCGTGGAAACTTTGCCGATATGATCCAACAAAATAATGTGGCCTAATTCGAGCCAGAGCGAGTGCAATATCACCGAATTCAGCGTGGCGGGGAGGCGTCGTTGTAAGGACGTCAGCCGGCCTCGTGGTGCTGCAAGGCTGCGCTCGTCTATTCATTCCTAGCTATCTTGCTCAGTACATAGCTGAACCAAAACTTTCTATCTTCAAGCTCAACCGTTCCATTTGCTAAGTCCTAAACTGCAGAGATGCTCACTCTCTCTCAGGCAAGCTGAGTAAAGAACGACACGTCCACACTCTAGGCAAGCTGGGAACGGAAGACCACTACCGAGACTTCTCCCAGTCCGCTCCTCGCCTCGGTTTCCTCTCCAGCAAAATCACTTACGCCAATTGCAGTGCAAGTCACATTAATTATGCGTTGATTCCCAGCGCCGACCAACGCCTGCTCTGGGAAGTGAACAAATTCCCACAAAATTTCCCTTCCTCTCAACTTCTGCTATTTAGCTTCTCCCAGGCCACCCATCAAGGTTAGCGTCTGCACAAAACACCAATTTTTCCGGAATTCTGACTCCCAGGAGAGTACTTCCAATTCCTTGGTCCTACGTTCCCATCGGAGGCCGGCGTATTTCATTCTGTCGCTCTTCACTTGATTTACTTCAGACTCTGCAGACCGTGAATTCAGTGTGAAGTTGCTATAGTCACGAACACGCATATTTTGGCCTCTGTCGACCGCTCCACTGTAGCTTTGCGTGGCTTTCTCGCATGTTTCACTGAAAATGGGACGATGGACATTTATCAACAGGCGTACAAGTTCTCCGTCTGCTTCCCGGTACACCAGCATGGGGTCAACCACCCACTCACTGTCACTCACCTTAAGGCAGCTGGAGGCCGTGCCCTGTTACCGCTTTCTCAGAGCTTGAGCCACCCTAAGCTGCCTATTGTCGCTTCCCTTCGCCGCTCCCCCACCGGCCACGGTCAATTCGAATACTTCCCTGGGATAAACTAGCCTCCAGTAAATCGATGCATTTCCACAAAGTTTTCATGTCATGTGAATTGCTTTAAAACCATCACCCGACATTAATTATTCCAATACGTCCATACTATACCCTCTACAAGATGCTTTGTGCCTTGTCAGTCATTTTTGTTCAGCCCTACTGTTCGCTCAACGTGAGTTAGGTGATCTTTAATGACTTCATGTAAGGGGCATAGTTCTTGCCATCTTACAACCATGGGCAGGATTTTCATATTCTCTCTCACAACACGCAAACTGTTAGTCCTACAGAAAACTGAACAGTGCCTTTTTGTAGGGAATTCAATATTGCTAAATTTTGTACCAGGATACGTTTTCGCTAGAGGCTGTAGGTTTCGAATTATTCAAGAAAAACGTCCAAAAGTAACCTCCAAATGCGTTTTTCTTGAATAACTCGAAAAGCGTGGCCTCCAGCAAAAACGTATCCCAGTACAAAATTTTGCTACGTTAAATTTCCTACAAAAAAAATCCTGTTATTTTTTTCTGTTGGATTAATAGCCTCTGCATAACAAGCGAGAGAACATGAAAATCTCGTGCGTTGTTCTTGGAGGCGTTGTGGGTTGCATAAAAGCGATAGGTAGGAGAGCTGAATCACAGTGAATACAGGGTGTTTATAAATGAATATCGGGGTTTTAACGCTTTATTATATTTATTACATTAACCTTACAGTTATAAATGTTATGTCAAATGAAAGAGCAACTCAAACAGTTGTGTGTGGCACCAGTGCGCATGCGCAGCGCGCAATGTTTCCGCCGCAATCCGCTAGATTGGTTGAACTTCACTGTACCCAAGCGCTGGATAGGCCACAAGGGGCCCAATGACAGGGCTTACTTTGCATGGCCTCCACGTTCACCCGACCTAACACCATGCGATTTTTTCCTTTGGGGCTTCATCAAGGATCATGTGTACGTGCCTCCGCTACCAGCCTACCTCCTTTAATTAAGAAACCGGATTGAAGGAGCTGTTGCTACAATCACTAAAGAGACACTTATCAACGTGTGGGAATAACTCGGCTATAGACTTGATGTGTGCCATGTGATAAATGGTGCTCACATTGAACATTTATAAGGTTTTTGGTAAAACTGTTCGAGTTGCTCTTTCATTTGTCAGTAGCCTCTGCTAGTATAATATAATAAATATTAAAAAGCGTTAAAACCCTGATATTCATTTATAAACACCCTGTATTTCTCCTATGGTCAGTTACTTTCTATTCACTAGGTAAAGACCGCCTCCGGAGCGTAGCGGTAGCGTTACCGTCTATCACGCAGAGGGCCGGGTTCGATTCCTGGCAGGGGACTGGGTGTTGTGTTTCCATCATCATTGACGCGCAAGTCGCCGAAGTGGCGTCAACTAAAAAGGACTTGCAATACGGCGGCCGAACTCCCCCGAATGGGGCCTCCCGGTCAACAACGTCATACGATCATTTCATTTCACTAGGTAATCCTCGAGTACACTTTTGTAAAATAAGTCACAATTTTTGTACAATTAAAATCATATTAACTTCACATTTTCACTTAATTATTTTATGCTGCTGCAGCCCATTCCACGAAATATACGCGGAGTCGTGGACTCTCTTTGATCCAGACTACTCGCGCTTAATCGGCGAATTCTGCCTAGAAGGCTGCGATAATCCCAGCTGTACTCAGCAGTGTGAGCGCGTAGTTATGTCCAGAGGTAAGTCTACTTCGGAATGCTATCATACATACACTCCTGGAAATGGAAAAAAGAACACATTGACACCGGTGTGTCAGACCCACCATACTTGCTCCGGACACTGCGAGAGGGCTGTACAAGCAACGATCACACGCACGGCACAGCGGACACACCAGGAACCGCGGTGTTGGCCGTCGAATGGCGCTAGCTGCGCGGCATTTGTGCACCGCCGCCGTCAGTGTCAGCCAGTTTGCCGTGGCATACGGAGCTCCATCGCAGTCTTTAACACTGGTAGCATGCCGCGACAGCGTGGACGTGAACCGTATGTGCAGTTGACGGACTTTGAGCGAGGGCGTATAGTGGGCATGCGGGAGGCCGGGGCGACGTACCGCCGAATTGCTCAACACGTGGGGCGTGAGGTCTCCGTACATCGATGTTGTCGCCAGTGGTCGGCGGAAGGTGCACGTGCCCGTCTACCTGGGACCGGACCGCAGCGACGCACGGATGCACGCCAAGACCGTAGGATCCTACGCAGTGCCGTAGGGGACCGCACCGCCACTTCCCAGCAAATTAGGGACACTGTTGCTCCTGGGGTATCGGCGAGGACCATTCGCAACCGTCTCCATGAAGCTGGGCTACGGTCCCGCACACCGTTAGGCCGTCTTCCGCTCACGCCCCAACATCGTGCAGCCCGCCTCCAGTGGTGTCGCGACAGGCGTGAATGGAGGGACGAATGGAGACGTGTCGTCTTCAGCGATGAGAGTCGCTTCTGCCTTGGTGCCAATGATGGTCGTATGCGTGTTTGGCGCCGTGCAGGTGAGCGCCACAATCAGGACTGCATACGACCGAGGCACACAGGGCCAACACCCGGCATCATGGTGTGGGGAGCGATCTCCTACACTGGCCGTACACCACTGGTGATCGTCGAGGGGACACTGAATAGTGCACGGTACATCCAAACCGTCATCGAACCCATCGTTCTACCATTCCTAGACCGGCAAGGGAACTTGCTGTTCCAACAGGACAATGCACGTCCGCATGTATCCCGTGCCACCCAACGTGCTCTAGAAGGTGTAAGTCAACTACCCTGGCCAGCAAGATCTCCGGATCTGTCCCCCATTGAGCATGTTTGGGACTGGATGAAGCGTCGTCTCACGCGGTCTGCACGTCCAGCACGAACGCTGGTCCAACTGAGGCGCCAGGTGGAAATGGCATGGCAAGCCGTTCCACAGGACTACATCCAGCATCTCTACGATCGTCTCCATGGGAGAATAGCAGCCTGCATTGCTGCGAAAGGTGGATATACACTGTACTAGTGCCGACATTGTGCATGCTCTGTTGCCTGTGTCTATGTGCCTGTGGTTCTGTCAGTGTGATCATGTGATGTATCTGACCCCAGGAATGTGTCAATTAAGTTTCCCCTTCCTAGGACAATGAATTCACGGTGTTCTTATTTCAATTTCCAGGAGTGTACATTCCATTGCGAAAAAGTCGTTTTCATTATTCCAAGGAAATTCCGAAAACAAAGCAAGAATTTCCCAGGTTGGAGGAGGGCAAAGAGGCTTTCTTATCTGCAGAAAACTGATGACTATAGGTTTTTAAAAAATTGCATACAGAAAAATTAACCTGATCATACGAGCCAGATTATAAAACATCAAACCAGACAGAGCCGTGCTGGTGTATGAAATTTATCCTCTTACGTCCAACAAAAATAGTACATAAGCGTAAATGAGAATAAAGTATGCACAATTTGAATGTACACACCGGTACGTCGAAACGACAGTAGTCATCCAAGCTCTTAAGACACTTTTAAAACAATAGCTTCAAGCGCATTGTTTATGTGTACAGTACGAGTATAAATATCGTATTTTCGTTATATTAGTAAAATAACAATTCACTGACGATGGCGTATTTGTGCTGCAACATGCTTGGGCAACGAAAGTAACATGAAAATAATTTACGAGTTTCAAAACAGGCAGAACTCAATCTTGTAATTTATCCATGTTTTCATAAACTTCTTTTCTCCTCTCGATTTTTCCTCACGTAAAACACTTAGCAGTTATCCCCTCGCCAATCTTTCGCAGGGTAGGTGCAAAGGACGGTTCGAGGTTGTTTTTTTTTTTTTGCCTAAGTGGTGAATCTCTCTAGCAGAAGCCTTTCTGTCCCTTTGATGTTTCTTTATGATCCGGCCTCTGCGCTGCAAAGAGGGAAGAACGCCAACAGGGAAGCCGTAATTATTTCGCTCATAATTCATTAATCTCTGCTGCTTTGCAGAGTAATTAATCTGGTACATCCTACTTTCCTCTCTGGCCGTTATTAATTACATCTCTGCAGAACGCGCAGCGAGCGGCTTTAAAGGAATCGGGCCGAACGCTACAAATACAGCGTCTGCATTCAGAGAAATGTACTATAAAAGCTCCCTATCGACACAGACGTCAGAGGAGGTCTTATTATTTTGTTAGCGAAGCCCAAAAATAACAAGTTAGAGATTTTTTTTGCAGCTAAATTGTGAGTCTAAATTCTTAAATTCTTTGAAACAGATCTCGTTTCGGGCCACTGTTGCATCTAAAAGGCACAATTGTGTCTACAAGGATTTCACGAGCATCATTCCGAAATTAATGCCCCCACTTAGTTTCACGGAAACTTGCACAGACACAGAAAGCATAGTAACACAGACCAAGATTTCACTCTCTCATTTTGATAATAATCACCACCATTCCGTATGCATTTTTGCCAATTATAAACAAGTTCCTCTACGTAGCACTCACAGAAAGCTGGACCACGTCAGGCACTGTCTTGCATCTTTTACAACGACATTTAAGCCTGGAAAATCTTGAACACATAGCCCATCTTTCATAGGCTCAAGGTCAAAGATGCTTCATCACGACTTTGCGATGGATACGATAGGACAGCACAGTCAAATTTGCCCATAAGTTCAGCGATCGCAAAAGTGTTTTGGACCTGGTGTAATCGTGTTTCAAGCGTAAGTTTAAATTCTTCTTTAGCCCGACCCTGAAAATTCGGGCTTTCAACCTAGTCAGCGCCGTCTTGTAGCATTCTGAATTGAAGGCTGCTTTATGCCCTAAGCAACAAAAAGAACCGGACTTCGCACATAGCTTTCCTTATAGACGGATGCATCTTGAACTTGTCCTTGGTTTGGAGAATTCGCATGTCACCACTCGACGGACCGCCTTTTGTATCCCGTCTGGTGGTGGTGACAATACATCTTATCTCCAATAATGCTGGTGTTCAGAAAATTGTCACCTTCACACCCCCCCCCCCCCCCCTCCCATTGGTCCAGCAATTCCCGAAAAATTTCCGTTTGATTTCTTCATCTTCTTCTTCTTCTTTTTTCGCACTTTGTGATAATAGAGTTTGGGTAGCATCTTGACAAAGAGCTATAGACGACATTTGACTGCATATGCAATTCCTTGTTGTAAACTACCAGTCATCACGGATGAGTTGATCAAGACACTGCTGGTCATGAGGGATACTAACTAAGCAGGATCGACCAGAGCGTTGTTGATGTGCACATACGTTTCACCACTACTCAAATTCCGGGCCCACCGCCTCACATTACTCAAATTTACTGCACCGCCTCCAGCCACCTTCAGCAAGCGTCGATGGATTTCAGTTGGCACAATTTGTTCATGAATGAAGAATTCAATGGCGCACCTCTGTTTCATACTCACCTCCATTCAGACGCCATTTTGGAATGCTCCCTTGCCGCTGCATTCTGTCGCCTTGCTCGGACAGACCAATTCAACACAAAAGGGAAGCATTTCGAAATGACCTTCATATTTATCCGTTGTGCATGTGCAACGATGTGATTGGGATTCGCCTTGTCAAGGAAGTACCAGTATTCGTGGCAAGCTTGGAATGTGTGATGCTTCAGCCATTGACACTCGTAGTTACCGACGCCTTAGTTGAACAGAACTAATGACGATCGAACACACTGTTTAGTGAATAATAACTACTTTATTGAATATTGTTTTACACTATATAAGACACATACGAACACAAAGTATTACAAGAGCACACTGCCTCTTTTCTCTCTGAAGAACCAACACTTGACAGTGTTTTGCGTGGTAAAGTTCGTTTCTTCCTCCGTCAATCCAAACTGGTTCGATCATCTTTAAATTTTGATGTTATTGTTCTTGTCGTTGCTACATAGACCTTCCCCCAACCCCCGCCTTGCAGTGTGGAGTACAAGGGGAATTGTGTAAGCAATATGTACATAAGGCGTTTCCACTGTATGCTGTAATACCCGTTAGTGGAACAACTACATGAAATGTACAAAGATACACAATAAAACATGTTACATAAAATTATACGTTAGGAGAAAGAGAAAAAATAAACACCATACAATATATAATTCAAACACATATAATAACGTTGCTGATATTAGAAATACACTCATGCTCATAAATTAAGGATAATGCTGATACATGGTGAAACAATGCTCTGGTGGGCGGTTTGCGGGTTTAAATCACCTCGGGGTATGACCATGCGATGCATTTGACCTGCGGTTGTCGCACGGTTGCGCTGGCACAGGTTTTTTGGTGCATATCAGAGTACGATGCAGCGAGTAAGTGTGCAGACTTTTTCCGACGTGCTAATCGTGACTGTGTGTTGAAAATGGCTCAAAGAACACATGTTGATGACGTTATGAGGGGTAGAATACTAGGGCG
Organism: Schistocerca nitens; assembly: GCF_023898315.1. Taxonomy (NCBI): domain Eukaryota; kingdom Metazoa; phylum Arthropoda; class Insecta; order Orthoptera; family Acrididae; genus Schistocerca; species Schistocerca nitens. The sequence goes on along the minus strand of NC_064622.1, from coordinate 84,278,604 downwards.
ACTGGAGGCTGGTCAAATACAGCAGGTCGTAGCACAGGCCCTCCGTGTACCACAAAATGTAGTCTCAAGATTATGGCAACTATTCCAGAAGACAGGAAACGTGTCCAGGCGCTACAGTGCGGGACGTCCACAGTGTACAACACCATAATAAGACCGATATCTCACCATCAGTGCCCACAGACGACCACGGAGTACTGCAGGTGGCCTTGCTCGGGACCTTACTGCAACCACTGGAACAGTCGTCTCCAGACACACAGTCTACAGACGACTGAACAGATGGTTTATTCGCCCAGAGACCTGAAAGGTGTATTCCACTGACCCCTGGTCACAGGGGAGCCTGTAAAGCCTGGTGTCAAGAAACAGTACATGGCCATTGGAACAGTGGTCCCAGGTTATGCTCAGGGACGAGTCCAGGTATAGTCTGAACAGTGATTCTCGCCGGGTTTTCATCTGACGTGGACCAGGAACCAGATACTAACCCCTTAATGTCCTTGAAAGGGACCCGTATGGAGGTCGTGGTTTGATGGTGTGGGGTGGGATTATGATTGGTGCACGTACACCCCTGCATGTCTTTGACAGAGGAACTGTATCGGGACGTCATTTTGCACCAGTATGTCCGCCTTTTCAGGGATGCAGTGGGTCCCACCTTCCTTCTGATGGACGATAGCGCACGGCTCCACCGAGCTGCCATCGTGGAGGAGTACCTTGAAACAGAAGATATCAGGCGAATGGAGTGGCCTGCCTGTTCTCCAGACCTAAACCCCATCGAGCACGTCTGGGATGTTCTCGGTCTACGTATCTCTGCACGCCTTCAAACCCCTAGGACACTTCAGGAGCTCCGACAGGCACTGGTGCAAGAATGGGAGGCTATACCCAAGCAGCTGCTCGACCACCTGATCCAGAGTATGCCAACCCATTGTGTGGCCCGTGTATGTGTGCATGGTGATCATATTCCATATTGATATTGGGGTACATGAGCAGGAAACAGTGCGTTTTGTAGCACATGTGTTTCGGGACGGTTCTCTCAACTTATCACCAATACCGTGGACTTACAGATCTGTGTCGTGTGTGTTCCCAATGTGCCTATGCTATTAGCGCCAGTTTTGTGTAATGGCACGTTGTGTGGCACCACATTCTGCAATTATCCTTAATTTATGAGCATTAGTGTATAATAGTGACAAGATGATGATGCTTGGTTTGTGGAGCGCTCAACTGAGCGGTCATCACTGCCCGTACAAACTCCCAATTTTTTCGCAGTCCAGTCTTGCCACTGTTACGAATGATGATGATGATGACGAAATGTTGAGGACAATACAAACACCCAGTCCCCAGGCAGAGAAAATCCGCAACCTGGCAGGGAATCCAAACCGGGACCTTTTGATCCAGAGGCAGCAACGCTATCTACTAGACCACGTGCTGCAGACAATAGTGACAAGAGAACCATCATATATTTAGTAGAAGAAGGATGTACCTATGAGAAAAGTAAAGGTACAATAAATTTGAATGTCAAATGTTAAGTAGTTACAACTGTCTCTTAACACCACAGCTGCAAATAATTTTATCTGTGAGAGAAGAAAAAAATCAAAACCTGTTCCTGGCTCCTATTACTGCACAGTATTTGCGCTGTCAACCAAGAATTTATTTTTGATCTGTTTGATAATATTGTCATCCAGGTGCGCTGGTGGTCTGCACCAGCATCCATAGCATGATTGTGTCGCATTAGCTGGTGTAGCAGTAGGGGTGTGGTTGGGGCAGTCCCTTGCTACTGAGCGTTGTGAGAATCCTCTAACTCACCTGCAAAGTGGAAAAGTGCCCCTGTCTTGTAGTATCCACATTGGTTTCAGCCTATATACCGAAACTGTTGATCGTCTTCCGTGTAGGCTGATGTCAAATGTGTTATCGCTTCGATATAGCACTTTGTGTGGCCCCGTTTAAGGTTGTTTGAAGTTATTGTATCATCATGCAATACTACAAACTCACAGTGTTTCAGTTCTGTGTATTCAAATACTCACGGAGAACCATGACACTGCAGGGGAGAAATGTGAATCTTGGCAATATGCATTTTTACTCGTTGGACTAATTCAGGCAAATCTTTGGAGTACTAGTTCGACGAGTCCTGTCAGTGGGTTTTGGGTTTGTCCATACAGAATTTCCGCCGACGAGGCTGGTTAGTCCTGCTTGAAAGCTGATCCCACACTTAATAACACCCAAGGAAGACTTCCATGGTATTCCATGCTACTTTGAAAGTGTGATGCCACCGCTCTATGAAACCGTTGCTTTCAGGGTAGTAGGCAGTTCCACTCCACATACTTGACAACGATTCGAGAATGAGTCATGCAAATAGTGCAATCCACAGTTCTGTAAAGCCTCTTGCTGTTGACTCCGCCATGATGTGCAGCAGTGGAGTGGGCTCAACCCATCCTGACACTCTATCAGCAACTTATAAGATACATTTAAATCCCCCCGATACTGTAAGGGGGCCAACCAAATCCAGGTATACATGCCATAATCATTCGGCATGTAATCATCCGGCCTCAATTTTGAGTGTGCCTAAAGTTGGGGCCGAGTGTTGTCCTATATTACTCCTTTGATACTCCATACATGCCTGTGTCCAAAGTCGGCAGTGCTTTTTCATATCTGTCCATATGAAAAGTTCCATCGCCAACTTAACTGATGGGAGTATGCTTGGATGCACCAGCTCTGTGGAAACCCCTAAGATAGTTTTTCTACGTTAAAGCGCCAAAGAAACTGGTATAGGCACGCAAATTCAAATGCAGAGATGTGTAAACAGTCAGAATATGGTGCTGAGGTCGGTAACGCCTATAGAAGACAAAAAGTGTTACATCGATTACTGCTACTACAATGGTAGGTTATCAAGATTTAAGTGAGTTTGAACGTGGTGTTACAGTAGCCGCACAAGTGATGGGACACAGCATCTCTGAGTTAGCGATGAAGTGGTTATTTTCCCGTACGACCATTTTACGAGTGTACTGTGAATATCAGGAATATGGTAAAACATCAAATCTGCGATGCGGCTGGACAAAGATCCTGCAAGAACAGGAACAACGACGACTGAAGAGAATCGTTCAACGTAACAGAAGTGCAACCCTTCCGAAAATTGCTGCAGATTTCAATGCTGGGCCATCAACCAGTGTCAGCGTACAAACCATTCAACGACACATCATTGACATGGACTTTCGGTGCTGAAGGCCCACTCATGTACCGTTGATGACTGCACGAGACACAAAGCTTTACACCTCGCCTGGGCCCGTCAACACCGACATTGGACTATTGATGACTGGAAACGTGTTGCCTGGTCGGACGACTCTCGTTTCGGATTGTATCGAGCGAATGGGCGTGTGGGTATGGAGACAACCTCTTGAACCCATGGACCCTGCATGTCAGCAGGGGACTGTTCCAGTTGGTGGAGGCTCTGTAATGTGTGGAGCGTGTGCAGCTGATAATCTAGATACGAGTCTGGCAGGTGACAAGTACGTAAGCATCCTGTCTTATCACCTCCATCCACTCATGACCATTGCGCATCCCGAAACTTGGGCAATTCCAGCAGGACAATGGGACACCCCACACATCCAGAATTGCCAAAGAGTGGCTCCAGAACATTCTTCTGAGTTAAAATACTTCCACTGGCTACCAAACCCCGAGACAAGAACATTATTGAGCATATCTGCTGTTCAGAAGAGATCTCCACCCCCTCGTACTCTTACGGATTTATGGACAGCCCTGTAAGATTCAAGGCGTCAATTCCCTCCAGCGCTACTTAAAACACTGGTCGCGTCCATGCCACGTCGTGTTGTGGCACGTTTGCGTGCTCGCGGGGCGTCACAAGATATTAGGCAGGTGTACCAGTTTCTTTGACTCGTCAGTGTTTAATTCTTAGGTATGAATGGGTGGATACGTCTTTGTGATGTGTCACACCATAGTCTGCTTACTGTACCTATCATTTGTTGGTGTTCTAATTATAGACTGTTGAATTGGTTTTTATTAACTGTTGGAGTGTCTCATCGTTCTCTTGTGCTACGGCAAGGTGATCAAAGTTCAGGCCAACCGACATATAAATGACTCCAGAAAGGTAGTCGCCGACCATGTTACCCACCACCTCTATGAGTACAATGTCCGTGAGAACTGACTGATCAAATCCAAGTGCCTAAACTGTGGTGGTGAATAATGCTTACTGTTGCTTTTGTTTGCCTCCACCGGCTGGTGGTGGTCAGTAAATATTTTAAATTTTTGTCCATCACTGTCTGTCTTGAAATGCATTGGTCTGTAGTCAACCTTTTTGGAAAGAATCTCAGTGGGTAGTGCTTTCCATCAATAATCTGCTGCAATGTAGAGCCAGTTACCATGCTGCTTGCATCAGCTGTTAGGGTTAATGGCACACCCTCTACTGTGTAACTGTGCTGCTAGTGACAAATATCTCTTAAAAATGTTTACAGTCACTAAGTATCGGAGCAGCTCCTGAAACGTTGTAGGTCTAGACATAGAACGAATTGTTTCAAGTCGTTTCTTTGTGGGTTTAATCCCAGTGCTGCTTACGGAATGACCCAAGAATGTTATTTCATTTTTTTCTAAGTCAGCGCTTCTTGTTATTTATGATACCATGGTTCCGAGGAGTATCGAATATTAACGCTTGTGTCTTTCGTGGTCTTCAGCAGTTTCTGGGGAAAAATAGGATATCATCCTAATAGCAGAAACAAAATGAAAATCCTCTTACCAGTGAGTCAATAAAACGCTGCCAAGTTTGGGTAGCAATTTTAAGCTCATAAGGCACATGTGCGAATTAAAACAGCCCAAAGGGATGACGATAATTGTTTTGGGTATGTATTTAAAAGTCAGTGGGAGGCCTTCCTAAAGTGTATCACGCTAAATACGTTCACTCCTGCCAGTACATGTGAAAACTCGTGCAAGTTTGGAACAGGATATCTATCCAGTATTGCACAGGAGTTAAGTGAACAGTTGTTGTTGTTGTGGTCTTCAGTCCTGAGACTGGTTTGATGCAGCTCTCCATGCTACTCCTTCCTGTGCAAGCTTCTTCATCTCCCAGTACTTACTGCAACCTCCATCCTTCTGAATCTGCTTTGTGTATTCATCTCTTGGTCTCCATCTACGATTTTTACCCTCCACGCTGCCCTCCAACGCTAAATTTATGATCCCTTGATGCCTCAGAACATGTCCTACCAACCGGTCCCTTCTTCTTGTCAAGTTGTGCCACAAACTCCTCTTCTCCCCAATTCTGTTCAATACTTCCTCATTAGTTATGTGATCTACCCATCTAATCTTCAGCATTCTTCTGTAGCACCACATTTCGAAAGCTTCTATTCTCTTCTTGTCCAAACTATTTATCGTCCATGTTTCACTTCCATATATGGCTACACTCCATACAAATACTTTCAGAAACGACTTCCTGACACTTAAATCTATACTCGATGTTAACAAATTTCTCTTCTTCAGAAGCGCTTTCCTTGCCATTGCCAGTCTACATTTTATATCCTCTCTACTTCGACCATCATCAGTTATTTTGCTCCCCAAATAGCGAAACACCTTTTCTACTTTAAGTGTCTCATTTCCTAATCTAATTCCCTCAGCATCACCCGACTTAATTCGACTACATTCCATTTTCCTCGCTTTGCTTTTGTTGATGTTGATCTTATACCCTACTTTCAAGACACTGTCCATTCCGTTCAACTGCTCTTCCAAGTCCTTTGCTGTCTCTGACAGAATTACAATGTCATCGGCGAACCTCAAAGTTTTTATTTCTTCTCCATGAATTTTAATACCTACTCCGAATTTTTCTTTTGTTTCCGTTACTGCTTGCACAATATACAGATTGAATAACATCGGGGAGAGGCTACAACCCTGTCTTACTCCCTTCCCAACCGCTGCTTCCCTTTTATGCCCCTCGACTCTTATAACTGCCATCTGGTTTCTGTACAAATTGTAAATAGCCTTTCGCTCCCTGTATTTTACCCCTGCCACCTACAGAATTTGAAAGAGAGTATGTCACAAAAGCTTTCTCTAAGTCTACAAATGCTAGAAACGTAGGTTTGCCTTTCCTTAATCTATTTTCTAAGATAAGTCGTCGGGTCAGTATTGCCTCACGTGTTCCAACATTTCTACGGAATCCAAACTGATCTTCCCCGAGGTCGGCTTCTGCCAGTTTTCCCATTCGTCTGTAAAGAATTCGCGTTAGTGAGCAGTGATCTCCACATAATGTAAAAGAATTGTCCTTCTTAGGTACTTAGTCAATAGGTGATGCTCAATGCCTTACTGGGGGGGGGGGGGGGGGCCTTGTAACATGGGAATGTAATGCACTGCCCCATGTCTGAACCCGAGACATTGAAACCACACCTCCTCTCACTCTGCCTAAGTGAATCACTTTCAACCTTCACTACATTAACCTGTGAGTTACATAACAATTGACTTGGTGTGTTGTTACCCAGGGTCACTGTTGGTGCTGGCTGCTGTTCCTGCTGCAGCAAGTTGCCTATCCTTTTGCATGTAAGATCCAACTCCTCTTGATGATGTTTTAATTGCGTTTATTGTTGTGTATTCACTAGACCTAATAATGCTTTCTGTTGCACCACTTCCTTCATCTTGTTGTTAGTGGAGTTCGTCATATCTACAAGGTTTAAGATTTGTCCTTACTCTCTTCACGTGCTGGGGTACCTAAGGTGTGCAGTGATTGTGCTGCCATCATAGAATTAATCACTCTCCTAGCTAAGTCTGGTGACAGTTTGTGATGGTGGAGAAAATCTGCCCCTTTAACTGGCACTGATACTTCCGCTTCCACAAAGTTACAGTTGTATTCGCATTGGAGACCCATATCCACTGTCAAGTGTCTTATCCCACAGTGATGGACAACAGGTGAGTCATAAACAGCACATAGAAAAGTATTCTTTGAATTGCAGTCAGAAGCAGCTTTCTCCCACCGGACTGTGCTAACTGCGGAACTGGAGTGAACCAGGACCTGCGGCCTGGTACTCGATCCCAGACGAAAATTCTAGTGTCAGTTGGCTGATAAGAGCGTAAGGTTATTCTGGTCAGACTCATCTTACAGCCTGCTGGCATCGTGGTTTTTGCTTCTCATTGCTCCTATAGTAGGCTGTTGTTGAGTGTATGTGAATTTACAAGGCAAATTACATTTTCGCGCCATTGCACCAAACTTCTCGTGATGCCAACATATTTGTCGCGGAGTCACCTGTATGCACTGTGTTGTTGCGATTCCACTGCCGATGACCTCGGGGTGATGTCCTGTATTTGCGAGAGGTCGGCTGTTTCTGTGACAGCTCGCTCAACTGCCATTAAGCACTGTCTCTGTAGATCACACGATCGGTTGCACCACGCCTTCCCAGCCTCGGGGGAGTTCGTAAGAGCTCATGTTTCCTCCGGTCCCCGCCCTTCTTACCGTACAAACACGGTTGACTATGTAACATAGGGAAAATATTTGATGCTCAAAGCAGTTTCATACTGCGTTGATTCTGTCGGCAGAGTTCAATTTGACTTCTACAGGTCCCAGCTCCCTTGAAATAAGCGTTGCTTGTAGTGAAAGCGGAAGTTTTAGTATCCACACTCTCCATAAGGTGTCACCAGAAAGGATGCCAGATGATATAGCTCGCCGAAGGTATCATATTTCAGAAGGCGTTCTGTTTCCAATCTTGTCTTCGTACAAGACCTGTTGTATCTGATGTTCAGATCTCTTTGACAAACGTAACAACAAAGCCTTTTTTGTCATATCCACTTGTTTGATGTAGATGGAGAGGCAGTAATGTCATTAATGAGGTGAGAATGTTCTACCAACTTTAAGAGAATCGCTTGTTATTTCGTAACTTTGTAGAATTAATTCAACCATTTGAAACCAAGTTTGAGGCTGGTTGGGCTGGAGCGCTGGTAATTTGGGAATTTTTCCTGGCGTCAGTGGCTCGTCATCAAACACTTCTTGAAAGCGTATAATTTTGCCAGATTGAGACTGCAAAAGTTTTTGGGCCACACGTGGTGTGGTAGTACACCTGGTGCCCATCTCGCTCAGCTGTTGGCTTGGTCCTCTTAAACCTTCATAGCCTGTGCAGTTTTCAGGTGCATCATCCTGCTTCCTCCACTTTTCTTCATCCAGTGCTGATGGAATGATAATGGAGTACAGTTCGCCATTTTAGTCTGAGTGCTGGGTGGCAACTTCCACTATTTACTGATGTTGAAAGTCATCTGCTGTCGCCCAATGTTTGGTGTTGCGCATAGGTTGTTGTGAAGTATCTACTGATTTGGAGACACCACTGTAGCTACCGTCGTCTTAGTGGATCAGAACTAATGACGGTCTAACACACTGTTAAATGAACAATAACTACTTTATTGAATATTGCTTCACGTAACGTAGGACACGTACAAACGCGAAGCATTACAATAAGACACTGCCTCTTTTCTCTCTAAAGCACCCACACTTCTCAGTCCTTTGCATGGGAGAGTTTGTTTCTTCCTCTATCGATCATGACTAGCTCGATTATCTTTAACTTCTGAAGTTTTTGTTGTTATCGTTGCTACAGGCTTCTTCCAGCTAACAGTATTACCATGGCGATATAGAAACGGGCATCGCCCACTTTTCAAACCCATATCCGATTTGATTTTTAAACACAGTCGGGTTACTGTGCTCGGTGCTGATGGAGGCTTTCATGGTCCTCTAGGGGTGCAATATCTAGCCGGGAGCTTGTCGGGACACTCTGAGATGGGGGTGTAGAAATGAAGAAAAAATTTATTTAATGTAGTAACTTTGCATTTAGAACACAGTTACATGGAGTACGTTACGGCAAACGTAGTTGATACACCATATTTTTAGGAATATTTCACCTTCTTCAGCAAGTCTTTTTTCACTTGCAAGTCAGGCTGTAGTTAAACTGGCACTGTAAGACTGCTTCCACAGTCCCTGGCAGCAGTCGATTTCTTTCATCGGTCCACCGGGCCGACATCAACGAAACTACTCTTTCCACAGTGGCGTTTTGTGCGAGAATAGAGAACAACTACTCACATAATTTTAGCAGTTGGCATATGCATTCAGGATTTTCAGTTTCCTTAAGAAAGTAAATCCTCCTTTCTTCCGTAGAGCGTTTAGACTTCCAATCTTCTGAGTCAAGCTCAGTTTCTAAAAAGCTCTTTAGTTAAAGATATTCCTGAAAACAATTGTCGCCTGAAATCTTCACACCACTTTTAATCAGGTACATAATAGTGTTTTCAGTCATCACCCAATAGCTTCACTCAATCTTAGACGGTAAACAGTTGACAACAACACTTTAATTCAAAAAATGGTTCAAATGGCTCTGAGCACTATGCGACTTAATTTCTGAGGTCATCAGTCGCCTAGAACTTAGAACTAATTAAACCTAACTAACCTAAGGACATCACACACATCCATGCCCGAGGCAGGATTCAAACCTGCGACCGTAGCGGTCGCTCGGTTCCAGACAGTAGTGCCTAGAACCGCACGTCCACTCCGGCCGGCAACACCTACGCTGCTTAAATAGTTCCAGCCCCATACTACTGCAGAAGTTTGATATTTTCTCGAATGATGGCGCTAGATCTAGAAGGTGTTTTGCATTGTTCATACAGGATAAGCAACATGTAACGCCATCTGTGAGACGACCTTGCCAACATAATCTTGTTGACATAAATAAAACTAACTGAGGCTGCATTTACATGTTGCACTAACACATGGCGTTACTTCAGTTCTTGAGCCAAACTCATAACAGCAATTTGCAAAATCAGGACAAATCTAGGTCTTGTCAGGATTTTGGGACAAGAAGGTCCATAATGGTGATGGTCCCGATATAATGGGATGGCTGGCAACCCTAATGATCGTTGTTCGCATTTGACAAGGTTTTCAGATTCATTAATTCTGAGTTTTTGTCGCTTTTTTTTTTACACTTTTTTTCAATTCAGAATGGTCAGTGACACTTCCCACTACTGCTTAGTTCCACCTTAAATCATGTTTATCACGAAATTCACTACATTTACCTGAGGCTCAGTAAAACAGTCTTCATAAATCTATTTCCCAAATTCCACTTCTGGTTGGTCACATAAACACTCCAGTCCCCATTCTGAAAACGCAGTTCTGGCTCCAAATTTTGTCTTCCACAATCTATGTACGCTCCTACTCAAAGGCTCAACGGTCTTTTAAAGAAACTTGGGTTGTCATATTCCTAATGCCTTATAAAAATGGTGGTTAATGTGGAAGCGAATGAAGGAAAAGGAGGAGTATTCAACTGAGCAAAATATTATTCATGAGCCGTGCTCCAGCTCGCGTGCTGTTGTAGGTTTCTGTCCTCTGTTCGAGGCCAGACTGTATCGTTTTGTTGACATGGTTGCGGTTGTTTGTCTTCTTCATGTGTCGATTGGCGCCACATGGTTTCGCAAGCATTGCCTGTCTGCTAGTGGCAGCAGCGGCGTTATCGATATGTAGCAACTGTGGCCCTATCTTTGGGGTGACGTCATTCTTCTTCCGGGTCGTGGGAGTGAGCAGTTCGGCTGGGGACGCAGGAGGAGCCAGGTCTGCGCAGAGCAAAAACACGCCGGGACCGCTGGCAGCACGCATGGACTGCCGTATCGAAGGGCTGCAGTCACGACAGTGCATGACCTCATCGAAACCAGGTCCTGCAAGTTTTGAGTGCATTTCAATTTGAGTAGAGAAACCTCCACCATTGTGGCTTTCGCGTGTTTTTACATCTTTGTATTTGGTTTAGTGGACATCAGGTAGCCTCACCAAGGTTATCATTAGTCACTCGTTAGACTGTCACTAGTCTGAGTTGCCATCTTGGACGTGAATGCAACTCTTGGCTGCCCTTCTCATCTCTCGTGAAAGTGTTTTTGGCCTGACCTACTCAGAGGTCAATTCCTGGAGCACAGTCTGTGACTGGCCCTTGTGTTTTATTATTGTGTTATTGTTTTATTACTGTATTACCAAGTTACCATCATTTGTGTCACCTGTTTAGTGGTCGGTTTCCTGTCTTTTAAATTAACTTTTGCTACTGCATTGCTGGTTGATAGTATGTCTGTTAAATTTTTTTAATAATTGCCATTCTTGGCGTTAAAGGCATTCAGCTGTGACTGTGGTTACTTACCTTAAAATTCTTATTGTGACCACATTGCCTTGTTTTCAAAATATTATTTGCTGTGCCTGTATCTTATGCTCATTTGGTAAATTGTAATATACTGAAAGTACTATTAATTAGACAGTTGTTTCTTCCCTATTATTAACGTGTGATATTTTTATTTATTGCTGAGTCTGGAATTATTGTCTCAAAATAAAGGTGAGAAACTGCAAAAGCAAACCAATAGTAACTGATTAGGGCCCTGTCCACAGTTGTAACCTGCCTTCCTTGAGTACCAAGTCTCTATTCATTTCGTCCGGAACCGCGTGACTGCTACGGTCGCAGGTTCGAATCCTGCCTCGGGCATGGATGTGTGTGATGTCCTTAGGTTAGTTAGGTTTAAGTAGTTCTAAGTTCTAGGGGACTGATGACCACAGATGTTAAGTCCCATAGTGCTCAGAGTCATTTGAACCATCTAGTCATTTAATCTATTTAATTTAAATGATTCACATTTTATCTCTATTAGATAGAAAGAATTGCTTAATGATGATGCACTTGCTTCATTCGAAAAGTCTAATTGTCTGTGGATAATCCTATATGCTGCACAGCTATCTGATTTGTGAAGTGCTATACCCACTCTCTCTTTTCATGGCGAAGACTCTCCTAAACAATCACTATCTTGTGACAAGACATTCGTTACTAATATGTGCAGCAGTATGAATGTGTTCTCATTCATTCAAAATCCCAAGTCTCATAAACATTTGAGCAGAAGATTCTTTCACCTGTGGGCTTCTACACCTACAACTGCACTCCGAAAGCCTCCTTCTGATATGTGGCGGAGAGCAGAATTGTGCAGTGCTATCAGCTCACTGTTTCACATACTACCAGTCACAAATAGTGTGTGGGAAGAATAATCTACATCTAGATTTACACTACACAAGGCACCTTTTAATTATGTGTGGTAAGCCTCCATGCCAGCTCGAATCACTCTAATCTTGCCCTCATGGTCTTTTTGTGAAATATATGTAGGAGGGATCAATACATCGGTTGATATTTCCAGGGACATAAGCTCTCAGAATTTTAGCACTGAGCCACATCACGATGCACAATGTCTGTCAGCTAGATGAGCACATCCATTGTAATGCTTTTGTGCTCACAAAACCAACCTCTTATGAAGCATGTTGCTCTTCTTTGTATCTTCTCTATTTCATCTATGAGTCATATCTTGTATGGGTCCCTGACGAGCAATACTCAAGCATCAACCAAACGAGGGTTTTGTAAAACACTTCTTGTTTAGACGGACTGCTCTTCCTTACGATCCATACACTGAATCTGTCTGGCATCTGCATCTCCTGTGGTTAGTATAATGTGGTCATCCCACTCTATAACACTCCGTATGCATTCTCCCAGATTTTTAGTAGATATTTTCCCCTTTACTGACTGCTTGTCAAGAATAGGTCTTTTTGTCTATTCAATACATTACTTTTGTTTGTTCAAGCGCCAGTCCCCGCACAAAGTTTCGATACTCTGCAGGCCTTCCTGCATTTCACTACAATTTCCTGGCATTGTGATCTCTCTAAACACAGAGGCATCATCTGCAAAATTCTTTACACACAGTAGCATCATCTGCGAACAGCCTCATAGAACTACTGACAGTCTCTAAAGGTCATTTAAAAAACTAGTGTACAGCAAAGGTCCTACAACAAATCAGTCAGTCATACCTAATGCTGCTTTCACGTTTAAAGATTTCTTTCCATTAAGAATGTCACGCTGTGATCTATTTGCTAGGAACTCTTCAAACCAATCACAAAGCTGATTTGTATTCCACATGCTCGTATTTTGTTCATTAGGCAACAGTGCGCACCTGTACGGCATGCTTCTGGAAGTCAAGCTTTAAATCTAAAGGGGGTGGAAGGGCTGACCCAATAAAGTGAACATTTAAATTCCAATGGGTTTATTAGCTAACCAAAACAATAACATAAAATTTGACAGGTGCCACTCGGGCAAGATTATTTAAGAGACTTACATTACATAAAATGACAAGCAAGTTAATAAATCATTAGCCAAAGATTGAGAACCGCCACTCAGGAAAAATATTTAAGAAATTTTCATTACATAAAATCATAAGGAAGTTAATAAATCATTAGGCAAACATCAAGAACCACCACTCATGCAAAATATTTACAAAATTTTCATTATATAAAATCATAAGTTAATAAATCATTAGCCAAACATTAAGAACCGCCACTCAGGCAAAATATGACCATAACTTTAAGAAAGCAACTCTAGTTAAGATACAACAGAAAATATTTACCAACCGAAGCAAGGCCCAAGCTTGTAAGGCCGAAGTTCAACCACAAATGATGAAACCGACTGAGAGAAGTAGTACTTAACTTCACACCATGAAGTGGCTCTGTTTACAACCCCATTTCAAATAGGCCACCAAAATGTGAAACAAGCAAATGCTACCGAAGAGGAACACACGAACTCAGGCAGAGTCCACTGCACATAAGCCAAACTTGTAATCGAAAGGGGAGCTCTGCGCTTCACTTGCCCGCTGTCTTAGCTCACTGAAACACAGACCACACCCGAAAACAGGAGGCAGGAAACTTTCTAAACTTTAACATCTAAGATAGACCAGTAAATTAACTCTATAAAACCAGGGATAAACAACAACTAATTTCACTCACAAGTCCTTCAAGTGAAACAGTACTTGATAAACACTAAGAGTAGGAAATGAACTGGCTCACGAGAACTGACACTGACTAGAACTTAAGGACACACATCTACAAATACATCAATATTATGTGGAAGCAGAGCACACGTCTAGTAAGAGGCCTCAAATGAAATCAAACAAACATAACATCACACATCTTGCAACATATTACTGTACCAAGAGCTATCACAATGACAGTTAACTAAGTGCTGTTAGTAAATAGTGTACTTAACTTCATGTCTCGATGCGAGGGCGATTTTGCGAAGATGTCAAACCATCGCTTCGCAAGACCAGAACAGCATGTCGCTCCAAGGAAGCGGGCACAGCCACAGCTCACAAGGCTGCTGAAGAATGCACAGCGCTGTTCAACTCCCACCGACTCTAGTACAATCACATGACAACTGCCGCCCGGCCTCCGGCAAGCCGTCTTCGCTTCTGTCCGATAGCCAATCGCCGACTCGCGCACTGTGGCACAATGTTCTCAAAGCATTGTGTCCTCCTCCTACTTGCAGTCGGCACTCCCTTATATCTTGAGCCAACTCCAGTCCAAAGACAAACCTCTGCACTAGGAAATCGATCGTACTCATGTCAGAGATACTACCGGCGCCAGTCCCGCTACAGTTCACTAACCAACACAGGTTTCTTGTCTGAAACTTGGCCATGGACTGACTGTAATGGGACCAAAAATCGTGCCCTTATATATTATCACAATAACAGGCACTGAAACTACACATTGTTTGATGTTTAATTTACAGAAATCACAATTAAAACTTAACTCATTAAATTAACTGAATATATCAAAAAATTCCATCTTTTTAACAGTTTCTTCTACTACAAGAGTTAAGCCATATTATTCATTTAAATCATGAAATTAACAAATATAGTTACACAAACAATACTTTTGATGAAACTGGAAATTACTTTGGATTTAATTAAGAGCTGGCTTTGCTAACATGTTTTCGAATTGAGCCAAATAGAGCCCTTAAGAATACTATTAGTTGTTTCTCCAAATGTTTACCATTGTTACAGGATTTATATTTGTTTATGCTTCAACAATTGAATTTAAATTACAAAAAAATTACTGATTTCACCCTATAACAAAAATATATACTAGGAATAGTCGAAATAAATTAGAAAAGCAGTTACATACATAAAACTAAGCACAAAATTAGATCTGGTGTTATATTCTTTAAAACTGAGGGCCAATCTTTTTCTTTTATGAAAATGCAGATTATAATCACGTATGTTAATGATTTTGGGTTATTACATGGTGCAGAACCGTAATAACTCACTTTTGCAGTCTAATAAATATTTACTTTAACACTGAACAAAGCGAATACAAGAGAAGCCGTCAAACATGGCATCTAGCAAGACATAGACAACATAAACTAAAAGTAAAGTCAAAGAATATTGGTTTAAAAAAGACATGGCGCTTCACGCCAGAGGCGCCACTGAGCGCCCCCCCCCCCCTCCCCAGGCAGTGCAGACCGCGGGGACAAAGCTAGTTCATATCAACACAAAATCCTTGTACCAGCGCGCAGTGGATGAAGGCGGCGTCCACCGTGAAGTGGGAGCCTCGGAAGCCGCGTCGAACAGCTGTGCAGGTGGTGGTGAGTCGTTGGAGGCCATGTCAGCGGGCAAGGCGCTGGCGGAGGCAGGCCAGCTGGGAGCATCGGAACTTGGCTTGGAGGTGGACCAGGCAGGTTTTAATCTGTGCACTGAAACAGTATTTGGTCTTCCATTGAGTAGCATCACAAAAGTATTAACTCCGCAGCATAAGATTTGGTGCGGACCAGAGTATGGTGGTTGCAGGGCTGCTGTACAGAGTCATCTCTAGCATGACAAATTCATGCAACACCAGGTCTTTGTGTACAAACACTGTCAGCATGGAATGAGCATGAAGTGGGGGTGGGCGAAGGCAGGCGACGTGCACATGCACTTGTTCTACAAGGGCCATTGCTGATTGCTGATACCTGTGAAAGGAGGCAGGTGGGGAGGGTGAGAGGGGGGGGGCAAGAGCGACGGTGGTTCACTGACCTTGCCGGGCCAGAATGGTGTGGGTGGTGCATTGGCAGCAGACGACGACTAAGGGCGTGGCACGACAGCAAAGCAATGCGAGGGATTCCGCGAAGCGAGAACATGTGAGTACTTGCCACCAGGCTGGAGTGACATGGGCGGGGCGACAGTGGCAGACAATGACGGAGCTCGTGACACAGCAGCCACACGATATGAGAGATCCCATGGAGTGAGAACATGAGCTTCCTGTAGATTCAACTGCAATGGCGCAAAACCAGCAGCAGGGGAAGGGAAGCTCGACACAGGAGTGATGCAGTGTGAAGATGCAGTAGAAGCAGATGACAGTTCCGAAAGAAACAGCTCTGAGGACAGGCTGCTGATCGTACTCTGTGCATGTGACAAATCAGCAGAGGTGTCGGCAATGTGGGAGTATAACACCTCGTTCTGCGTGTGGAGCTCGTCAGTTTGTGGGGGCATGGCTGGCAAATCAGAGAGCTGTATAGTAATACACTCGATCAGATATGCACGTGTGGAAAGCATTGCCAAGGAGGCGGAGAGCAAAGTCTTGCTGAACTCGTTAGAGCAGGGAATGATAGAATCAGATGCTTGGCAGAGTGTGGCGGCCTGCAGGTCTGGCAAAAGGTGTAGGAAGTCCAAACCAATCACAGGTTCATCCACGTTGGCCACATGGAAAGTCCAAGGAAAGGTGGTGACTGGTGATAGGCGAAGTGACATTTTGGACTGCGATAGGAAAGTGATTTGCAGCAATAAGAGCGAGGTTAGTAGGAGAAAGCACGCTGCCCATGTGCTTGGCCGGGAGAATGCTGACATTGGCGCCGGTGTCAACAAGACAGTTAGTGCCCGATGACAAGTCAAAGAAATAGACGTGTCACACGGCCAGAGCGAGTGGTACGAAATCGGATGGTAGGGAGCATGAAGGATCGTGGAGGGATGTGGTGCCCAAGTGTGCCCCCGGTCTTGATTGGGAAAGGCACAAGGCACGTGGCAGTTGTGGGCAGCGTCCCCATAAGTAGTGTGGAACCAGCACAGTGCAGCTGGCTGCGGTGAGTCCGGAATCAGGTTGCTGCTCGGGCGAGGTCGGCAGAAGTCAGAGGGCCATGGGTAGTACCTCCTGTAAGCCGCTAGGTGGCATTTCCTGACAGGTGGCGAGCATCCTGGTCTCTGTTGGCAGAGCGTGGAACCGGAGGTGCAGGTGTGCCAACTGATGGTGACGGGGATGTGATCCGTGACGGGTGGTGTTGGTGACGAATGATTACGTAGACCCCATTAGCCATGCATAGGCAAACCTCAAGAGGGTCAGTGACGTGAGATAGCAAGTGAAGTTCTGGGTCCAATGGCAGTTTGACCATCCACAAAGTCCAAAGCGCGGTTTCTGGTAGTGCTTGATCATGAATTAATGCACGAAGATGCTACCAAAGCTCCAAAGGTGTGCGGTCATCGAGGTGCTCATCATGGATGATGTGGTGGATAGCCTCGGTTGGAGAGTGAGAAAGACATTCGATGAGCAATGTTTTCGCTGTTAAATACTTGGGCCAAGCGGGTGGTGAGAGGAGCAGATCACTAATGTGGTCTGGATGAGTGTGGAGGTGACTCACCAGGCAGACAAAACATGCGTCATCATCTGAAATCCCATGGATATCCGGGATGTGATCCACCAACGTGAACCAAGTCCTAGGGTTGTCCTTTTGCAAAGCAGGTAGCTTAGGAAACCTGCCAGGAAACACATGTTGATGCAGCACTGGGAGGTGAAGAGCTGTGTGAGCAGGGTAGGAAGCCCCCGACACCGGGAGTGCAGAAGCAGTGGGCAGTGTGTCGCCGAAGGTCTGCGTGGTGGGTAGGGGGGTGAAGGGGGGTGGCCGCAATCAGCGCACAATGTCGATTGAGTCAGTGCAACCAACAGCATGATGTGTCCCAACTGCAGGCCCAATGGCGAACGAGGCGTGGGTGTAACACACGGTGCCATTGCAATAGCGGGTGGAAGGCAGTCGCGGTGCAGCCACGGGCGGTCTGATCTACTGATCTAGTAACCGGCGCAGGTGGAACGGCTGGTGCCATTACGAAAGCGGGTCAAAGGTGATTGTGGTGTGATCACAGAGCGATGGGTGTGGAAACCAGCACGGTCGCGGCAACCGGCATCGCTGGGGAGGGGGGGGGGGGGGGGAGTTGTTGTGACGTCAGGCATATAAGAAAGTGTGACCCTGTGCACTTGATTGTTCGAATTACAGTTCTTGAACTTCATCAGCACATCAATCCATACCAAAGGAGACTGCGTAATGGAAGGGTGAAACACAACATCCTTCACTCGACTATCAGTCACAATGTCACTAAGCAGCGTGCACTGTCTGTGCAGCAAGCATTGCTGCATAGTAGCAATTGACAGTGGCCATATTGGACTGGTAATGGTTAAGTAGCTGCCGGCATGGCTGGGCATAGGTAATTGTTCACTTTTAACCAGACGCACATTAAGTACACTTGTATATTCATGATCGGAAGCCAAGTCAATTAGGTCTGCTACGCTTGCACTGGAAGACACTGGTAGATCCATTGTTCTGTGGACCAGCACATGAAGTCTGTTAATGATGAAAAGAAGCACAAAATAATTCTGAACACACAACACGATGTTGGGGTCATCACGGTGGGTATTACGTGGCGTAGAATCGTAATAACACACTTTTGCAGTCAAATGGACATTTATTTTAACACTGAACAAAGCGAATACAAGTGAAGCTGTCACACATGGCATGCAGCGAGACACAGACAAAGTGAACTAAATGTAAAGTCAAAGAACATCAGTTCAAAGACATGGTGCTTCACACATGACAATTAGTTAAAAGTGAAAAAATGAATTTAAGGAAGCAGATGGCAAATCGAGAGGGGACGTATAAATATCCCAGCTTGCTTCATCACAAGGTGTATTATGTAATCCGTAAGTCCAGTCACCTTTCCTCTATTTTGTGGTTTTCTATCCATGATTTCTTATTTCAGTATATCATTGTGACAGTCGTGCTATGATTTAAAGGTGGAACTGCAGTACACTCTTTCTCAGTGAAATAATTTTTAATTTTTTTTCTTTTATAAAAAGTATTAAACATGTTTGTCTTTCTCTCTGTCATCTTCTGTTTCAATGGCATTATGATCACAGAATGCATGAAATAAATGGCTTTAATCCATTTACTCATTTAACATAAGACCAAAATTTCTTAGGAATTTGCGTCAGATCGATAGATTTAATTTTACTTCTTGATTTGTTGAATGCTATGGGCATGACTTTCCTTACACTAATTTTGCCCTATTCAATTTTTGTTTGCTGATTAGGCTGTGACTGGCTATGTTTAAATGCTGCGTTTAAATCTGCAGAGAAGTTCTCTTTGCTTTTGGAGCAGCTTTGTCAATTCATGGTGGGTCTTTCCTACTTTAACTAACCATCAGGAATGATCGGTTTGGCTATGCTGCATTCACTATTGTAGTCTCTGCATATCATTGACTGGTTGTTGTTGTTGTTGTTGTTGTTGTTGTTGTGTAGTGAAGTGATGTTGTGTGGTGTCTGCATTATCTAAATAACAGAATTATAGTTTCACAGTATTTGTCGCAACTTATTTAAAAATCCCCTCAGCCAAATATGTTATTGAATTTCAGTACCCTGTGCCATAATTAAAACATTTTCACATTATTGTCAATCTCAACACACACTCAACATCCATTATGCATAAATGGAGTTTAATAATTGTTAGCCACAAAGTGGTATAGGAATGAGAAATATGAGCAAGCAGTTTTTATATAACCCATGCCTGCCTCTTCCTACAAAGTACTCTCTCCAATCCCACGTTTTTGGCCACTTATTGCATATGTATAATGGGCTGAAAGTAAAGCTCACATCTCAGTATTCATTCGAATTAATCTCATTGAACTTAAGCCATGCAATGCTGCTTAATAGTTTGTCCTACAGACCTTGCTTACTATGATCATCAGTGCAGCATGTTAACTGTAAGCTGGTCAACCAACTCCATAGTCCGGGAGCAGTAATAGTCAGCACAAGTCTGAAGCGTCTGGCTGGTAGTCATTTGGATTGGGTTGCAGGCAACTTCAGTTCCATGACAGTACTCACAATGGCACTAGAAGCCACCTAATTGGCTGATCGAAGGCCGCACAACTGTCCAGTGAGACCTATCCAATGGGATCCAATGGCAGCTGATTCATTTGTATTGTTCTGTACTGAAATCTGCAGTTTTTGTTCATTTTTATAGTCTTTCACATTTTACATCTGCATACTGCGAATAATATTTTGTTACATCTTCATTATAAAAGGATTGTACACTTAAATTTCATAAGCTTTACAGTGGAACTGGAGAGAATTACTGCTGAAAAAAAGGTAAGGTATCCGATTTACAGTATTTTAATTACGTATATATGAAGTGTATTATCTTCTATCATGAATTAAGCCGTGTGGTTTCCTTTTCTTTATTCAAATATGACTGATGTGTCATAAATGGGGGAGGGGATGTAATGCAGAATTTTGTGTTTTTTGGAATATTCCACACAATAAATTGAAGCTGAAATACTCCTGTGAATTCACCATTTGTTTGTCTTGATATTATGTAGGTGCAATGGAGAAAATTAACAATGGGCATTTCTACAAGTTTCCCAAACAACCTAAAGAGTTGTTTCTGAAGTGGAAAAGTGTTGTGAACTGTTACCTGATGTGAGCTGTGCTAGTGCTTTTGTTTGTGTAGGCCATTTTTCTGAAGAAGACTTTATGAATAAAATTAGGCATAGGCTAAACAGGGGTGTGTTTCCAAAACAACTGACAACTGTTCGTTACTTAGGTGGTAACATCAGAAGCAAATCAGGCAAAACTGGTGTTAATGACTTACCAAGCACTAGCTGTGCTACAGCAAGTGTTCATACCAGAAGTGAAAATGGTATATTGAATTACCAAGCACTAATTGTGCTGAACAGTGTAATTCTTTGACTGATACATATCATAAATTTTTTGTTCCCTCTCAAAATGAATTTGCAGATGGTGATGGTGCATGCTTACCTGAAACGTCTTTTAATGAGGGAATTGGAGTTTTGGGTATTGGAGTTTCAAAAGCAGACCTAAGTCCCAGGAAATGTATAAGATTAGCAAGAATACTTTAACAAGGCTAGCAAAACTTAAAACAAACCTACATCATGGCAAGAAATGAACTAAAACATTCAAATATTTGTGTGATTGCAATACTTTCTCTTCATAGAAAACAATTTAAATTCTGCAGCCAGAGATTTCATAAATGGCCAGTTAAGTAACACTTAGTCACCAGCAAATGCTAGGCAATGGACATCTGAGGATGAGAGCACTGAGCTGTCCTTATACAATCGAACCCCTCTCCCATAGAGATACTTGTCAGTCTCTTTTACCCTACCTTCCGTAAGACATCAGAAATCTCTGTTGCCTGCTGTATCTTTAGATCCAGGATTGAATCCTGCAATGATGGATGTAATAAAAGCAGAAGTCACAGCAATGTGCAACAATAATAAATATTATGCTTTGTTGTCTGACAAACCGTCTTTGGTGAGAGGTTTGTATTATGATGCAAGTAATCAATAAATCACAGGGTTTCGGGATGCACTGGTATTCATGGTCTGAGGCACACACAAAAACTGGAAGCTTGTGGTTGCATATTACTTCATTCACAACTCAGTTTCAAGTACTACTTGAAAAGCTCATTACCTATGTTATAATACAACTGCAAGAAATGGGGCTAAAGATAGTTTGTACATTTTGTGGTCATCAGATAGCAGTGACACAACTGTGCAATAAGAAATCAACTGAATCCAGTCCATTTCAATTTTAGTTAGTAATAAACCTATTGCAGTGATTTATGATGTCCCACACCTATTAGAGAATACTAAAAATGCTCTACTAGGAAATAAAATACAATCTGGGTTAAAAAAAAAAAGAGGCAATCTTTGAATTTATTCAGAGGGCTTTTCTTTCAGACCAATAGAAGATTTTAAGACTTTGCCAAAATTGCAGTGGAGTAATTTTGATTTAAGGATTCTTTTACTAAAATCAAGGTAGCTGCAGCCCAGCTTAGTCATACAATTACTCAATTATTGAGACCTGTGTAGTATTTATTTTACCTGCAGAGGAAATACATACTGCAGAATTTGTTGAAAAGATAGACTGCATATTCAACTAAAGAGCTCCCATTATTATCCACAATATGGCGAATCTTATAGTGTGTCCCCTCTGCAGAGTCACCACATACTGAAATGTGGTACAATGTATTAAAAGAAATAGAAAATTGGTAATTGTTCTAGCTAGGAAAAAGGACAAGTAAGACAAAAATGCTGTTTCAAAAGTGGGTGGCAAACTACAGTAAGATCACTGATGTTGATTTGGAACCAATTAAAAGAAAAAGGGAAAAAAGCTTTTTTTTTAAGAATGAGGGCCTTCAATGCAGACCCACTGGACAATTTTTTTGTTGTGTGAGGCAACTTGTTTCAAACACCAATCCAACCTGCTTTCAGTTCATATCAGCAGTGAAAACAGTTATAATCAGTAATATTCAATGGGAATTATTGTGAGTATGATAGATACATGCCATAAAGCAATTTAAGGCAATTACCTGAATCTCATTATGACAGCTTTCTTGACTCCACAAAAGATGATTGCAACATTGATGAAAACGTTTTATACAGTATTCTTGCTGACAATCAGCTGGTGGTGGTGGTACTGATGGTGAAGAGGCTTATATAGGGAATGACAGGCAAGCTTCAGCATACACAGCTGGCTATATTCTGCAAAAAATGGGAAGCATGAAACCAACTGTGATGACTGTAAAATGACTGTTTTCACCAATACCCGCAGGAAGTATCATATATTTACAAGTTCCAGGGTATTTTATACCATAAACAAACAATTATTGTATGCAAGTGACAGCCTAGTGTCCTTTTTAAAAAATGTTCACTGTCAGTTGCATGTATCTTTAGTTAAATGAGGGCAACAGGAGAAATTGAAAAATATATTCTCTTCACTGTAATTTTGTAAAGCCCACTTCTCTGAACAGAAATACTCAGAAAATTTGTACCATTTTTTATTTACAAGTATGTCAGAGACTGGAAACACACTATCTGTAATAAAAGCAAAATGTGGTTAAGGAGAAATCAAGTAAAAAGTAAACTTGTTTGACAGCTCAAGATAAATTTTACTGTGTGCTTCAAAAACAAACAAAAAAAAATAGTTAATTTTTGTTTTCAGTTAATTGCTTTTATTCCCATTTCCTGTCTGAGACACTTTCCTCTTAATCTTGATGTTGTGTCTACTTTTGTGTTGAATCATATACATGTCTTTTAATATGTAGGAACACATTAAGTCAGTGGTTAACAATGCAAGTGTCTTAAAATATCCTGCAGTTATGACAAACTTTAGATAACAAGTATGCCTACATGCTTTGTCCACATGTACTGATGATGTAGTACTAACTATGGAATAGATAGTACCCCATTTTTGTGCGTGGTAGGGCAGTAATTCTAATCACTGAAATGAAAGTTATTTGAAGGGTAATATTACTGTAGGTGTGTCCTGAATTTTTTCTTAATTACTAGTGTAATGAAGGTCAATGGGAATAAAAATCAGCCATTTATATGAAAGTTATTGTTGTAAAACTATGGTAGATGACGTTTTTACACTTGGTGACAGATACTCAATAATTTCACAAACTGTTAACAGTAGGCATGTGGGAGAGATAATGTTTCAAGTAAGGGAACTTAATGTTTGTCTGAAGGTAGGCCTGTCACTCATGATTAAACAAAAACGCAATAATGTATTATCTGTAGTTTGAACAGGCAAGAAGGAAGATAGATTGGTGTTTTACGAGGCCTGTTCAGAAAGTAAGCTCCGATTGATTGCCAAATTGAAACCACAGTGAACATCAGAAATGTTTTACTTGTAACAATTAGCTACACCTTTCAGCTACTTCTCTACATAGTCGCCGTTCTGACTTAGACTTTTGTCATAGCGTTGTACCAACTTTTCAATAGCCTCATCATAGAAGGCAGCCGCCAGTGCTTTCCGCCAATTCTCCACGCTGGCCTACACCTCGTTGTCTGTGTCAAAATGTTGTCTTCAAAGACAGCGGTTCATGTGACCAGAGATGAAACTCAGGGGGAGACAATTGCGGACTGTATTGTGGGTAATCTCACATTTCCATTTGAAAACGATGCAGGAGCATCTTCATTGCCCCTGCAGAATGCGGCTGAGAATTGTCTTGAAGAAGAAACAGCATGACAGTTATGTAATGTTAGCTGCATAGCTTCAGGCGAAATTTCTCACCAGGCCCTCGTACTTGGCGGCAGACACTATTTTCTAGACATCTTTACGCACTCACTGCGAGCTCAGAAATGAGAAGAGCGACGTGATGCTAACTGGGGTTATACTAGAGACACTACCCAACACATCTGTGCAAAGCTTTATCGGATTTTCATAGTCGTTTCCATTTCGCGACCGATCGGAGCTTACTTTCTGAACGCCCCTCGTACATCCTGTCAACTGAACTTGCGCGAGACAAGAAAAATATAAATAAATCAAAATTTTCTTTTAGTAAATTAATGAATCATTCAAAGTTAACTTGCCTCTTCTTACGATGAAATATCCTTTCATTCAGTCTTGTGAATTTTTTCCATCTATTTGCATAATCAATACGGCATATGCTCAAAAAAATACCTCATACTGCGATAAAGGGGAGTTAAAGTCGCTGCTGTATTGCAGTATGTTATAGCTACATTTCAATTTTTTTATTTGATGATAGCCAAAAACATAACTTTGGAGGTTCAGAAGATTTGTGTTGGTAAAATTAAAAGCACAAAAAAGCTACAGGGTGTTTCAAAAATGACCGGTATATTTGAAACGGCAATAAAAACTAAACGAGCAGCGACAGAAATACACCGTTTGTTGCAATATGCTTGGGACAACAGTACATTTTCAGGCGGACAAACTTTCGAAATTACAGTAGTTACAATTTTCAACAACAGATGGCGCTGCAAGTGATGTGAAAGATATAGAAGACAACGCAGTCTGTGTGTGCGCCATTCTGTACGTCGTCTTTCTGCTGTAAGCGTGTGCTGTTCACAACGTGCAAGTGTGCTGTGGACAACATGGTTTATTCCTTAGAACAGAGGATTTTTCTGGTGTTGGAATTCCACCGCCTAGAACACAGTGTTGTTGCAACAAGACGAAGTTTTCAACGGAGGTTTAATGTAACCAAAGGACCGAAAAGCGATACAATAAAGGATCTGTTTGAAAAATTTCAACGGACTGGGAACGTAACGGATGAACATGCTGGAAAGGTAGGGCGACCGCGTACGGCAACCACAGAGGGCAACGCGCAGCTAGTGCAGCAGGTGATCCAACAGCGGCCTCGGGTTTCTGTTCGCCGTGTTGCAGCTGCAGTCCAAATGACGCCAACGTCCACGTATCGTCTCATGCGCCAGAGTTTACACCTCTATCCATACAAAATTCAAACGCGGCAACCCCTCAGCGCCGCTACCATTGCTGCACGAGAGACATTCGCTAACGATATAGTGCACAGGATTGACGATGGCGATATGCATGTGGGCAGCATTTGGTTTACTGATGAAGCTTATTGTTACCTGGACGGCTTCGTCAATAAACAGAACTGGCGCATATGGGGAACCGAAAAGCCCCATGTTGCAGTCCCATCGTCCCTGCATCCTCAAAAAGTACTGGTCTGGGCCGCCATTTCTTCCAAAGGAATCATTGGCCCATTTTTCAGATCCGAAACGATTACTGCATCACGCTATCTGGACATTCGTTGTGAATTTGTGGCGGTACAAACTGCCTTAGACGACACTGCGAACACCTCGTGGTTTATGCAAGATGGTGCCCAGCCACATCGCACGGCCGACCTCTTTAATTTCCTGAATGAATATTTCGATGATCGTGTGATTGCTTTGGGCTATCCGAAACATACAGGAGGCGGCGTGGATTGGCCTCCCTATTCGCCAGACATGAACCCCTGTGACTTCTTTCTGTGGGGACACTTGAAATACCAGGTGTACCGCCAGAATCCAGAAACAATTGAACAGCTGAAGCAGTACATCTCATCTGCATGTGAAGCCATTCCGCCAGACACGTTGTCAAAGGTTTCGGGTAATTTCATTCAGAGACTACGCCATATTATTGCTACGCATGGTGGATATGTGGAAAATATCGTACTATAGAGTTTCCCAGACCGCAGCGCCATCTGTTGTTGAAAATTGTAACTACTGTAATTTCGAAAGTTTGTCTGCCTGAAAATGTACTGTTGTCCCAAGCATATTGCAACAAACGGTGTATTTCTATCGCTGCTCGTTTAGTTTTTATTGCCGTTTCAAATATACCGGTCATTTTTGAAACACCCTGTATGTACACTACATGGGATGCAACCTGCAATGTTTTCTTTTTCTTTAGTTCATCTCCAAATCACTTGGGGCACTGCTATCACTCTGTATTTCCACCTTTTTGCACAGGACTTGAGATCCTCATTTATTGTTGTTGTGGAACAGTACTGCGTGAGGTAGCTATTGTTGTTTGCTGTGTTACTTCTTTGTATTTCTGTCAGGTTCCTACTGTTTCCTTTCCCTGTGATGTACATAATTGTTACAGATATCAACTTTCATAAACATGCCAATACATAACACGGGTTCAGTTTGGATTATGAACAAACAGTTGAGCAATTACTATCTCCATGCGTGACTTCTCCTTTCGCAGAAATGTGAAGCACAGGTGAAGTTGTCTGTACCACAGAGGATAGACATGGCTTGTTCTGTCCACACGGCAGATTTTTTCAAAGATCCATGTTGCAAATACATCAGAGGATATGCAACATCACAGCTTCACAAGTTTTTTGTGGTTACATTCTACAGTATTACGTAAATTTTATGGTATTTTGTAAATAGTTCTAAAGCAGAAAAATAAATATTTTAGAAAATTAATCTTTTATAAAAAATAAATATGTTTAAAGCAATAAACAGACATGGACACAAATAAGAATCTAAGAACATACTGGTATCTGAATGTTACAGGTACATGGGTGCTATATCTTCAAGTACTCTTCTACAGTGTGAAATGACTGAAGTGTCCCCGCACCCAGCACTAAAAACCTTACAGGCATTGAAATTAACCCCATTCTGAACCCTTAAGAGTCCTGTCATGAGTCGGTAACCACCAGTGTCTTTTAGTTACATATATAAGCACAATGTTTAGCTATGGCATGCTTTCCTAGAGAAGAAATGCTCAAAATATGTATGTAGTTTTCACACTACAAAAATGGACTATAAGAATAATAACCAAAAATAGCAGTCAAGTTCGTGGTAAAGACTCGTTAAAAATATTGTGGATTTTAACTACACTATATGACTTCATTTACCCATCAGTTGTACACATCAAAAATAACATTGGTAATTAGGTGCTGCACAAACAGCTCTGTCCATGACCATAGAACAAGAGCTAGACTGAACTTACATTTGCCAAGACAGAATAAATATAAAACCAGCATTTTCTACCAAGATATAAAACTGCACATTAAATTCCTTAAGAGAATTAAAGAGACTACTAAAACAATCTCATTTCAAAAGATACCTGTTAAGCAGTACATTCTATACACTGAAAGGTCATTCAGATAACACAGAGTGGTAGTTCCATAAAAAAAAATCAACATATAAATTATGAAGATGATAAAATATATATCATTTCACGTAACTCTTTCACACTATACTTTTCCATCTTTCTTCCCGTTCTGGAAAAACTTACTCCAGATGTAGTTGAAAGTAGATTGAAGCAGAATATTAGCTTAAAGAAAAAAGACAGGTCGGCGTCAAACCAGAATAGGAAAAGAAGAATTCTGCTTATAGGCAGCAGTCATGGGAGGCGTGTGGGCCAGCAGCTTCAGGAGAAATTAGATGCAGGGTACCAGGTCACAAGTTTAGTGAAACCAAGTGCTAGCCTTAGCCAGGTGACTGAAAACTTAGGTCAGCTATGCAGGGACTTTGAGAAGGAAAATCAGGTAATTATAGTTGGGGGAGCAGGAAACAGCCTGGCTATGAATCCAAGATACAGTATTAGGAGTGACCTGGATAAAATAGGAGCAGAAACTGAGCACACAAGTGTGTGGTTTGTGGAGGTCTTTCAGTACCATGATCAGCCCTGGGTAAACACTGCTGTAAGGCATGTTAACACTGAGCTGAACAGGATGCTCCAGACACTGGCAAAGTCCCACATAAGTGTTGTTCCAGTAAATGCTATTGGTAGGTGGGGATATATTACACATGGCCTGCACCGTAATAGGATGGGGAAAAGTAAGTTAGCTTCTCTATTAGCAGAAACTGTAAGGGGGTCCACAGTCACACAAGGGGTGATCCCTATGGTTAATGGGTCCAGCCAGACAGGTTTTTTTAGGTTACAGCCAAAGTCCAGACAGATGACAATCAAGATAAATAGAATTAAAGAAACTTCATGTACAGTTAATTGGGGTAAAGCTAAGGGCAATATCAACATACTTCATCAAAATATCAGCGGAATAAAATATCGAGTAGATGAGCTATCAGTATGTTTAGATGATCTCAAAAATAAGAATGAGATTGATATAATCTGTCTGTCTGAACACCATGTAACTGTGGGCATGGATAGTGTCAGTATAAGTGGGTATAATTTAGCATCTTACACTTGTATATCTAGGATGGATAAAGGAGGAGTTGCCATTTTCATAAAACAAGGGTATAAATGCAAAACTGTAGAAGCAAGCAAATTTTGGGTTGATCAGCACTTTGAGGTTTGTGCATGTAAACTTCACCTAGATAATGTAGTATTGATATTAGCAACAGTCTACAGGTCCCCATTAGGAGACTGGGAGCTGTTCATAAAAAAGTTTGACTCCCTTTTATGCTGTCTGTCAGACAAAAATAAGAAGTTATTAATCTGTGGTGATTTCAATGTAAACTTTCTAAGTAATTCTGATAGCAGAAGTGAACTAGAAGTGTTATTAACAACATATAACTTAGAATCAGTGATCAGTTTCCCTACACGTATAGCTCAGGACAGTAGCACGCTAATAGATAATGTATTTGTACAGAAAGAGGATGTAAAACAAACATGTGCTTTCCCTGTGATAAATGGATTGTCAGACCATGATGCACAACTGATTAACTTACAAAACCTAACAGGGTGTACAGTTCAGAAACTATTAAGTAAAAGGGTGAGGTCGCTCAACCCGGTATCTATACAGCACTTCAGAGAAAGCTTAAGAAATGTTAATTGGGGAGATGTATATAATGAGCAAAATACTAATGATAAGTGCAAATTATTTCCTGATAAATTTATATCCCTCTTTGAACATTGTTTCCGAAAGAAAATTACTTAGTGTAACACCACACTTTTCAAAGAAACCTTGGATTACTACAGGTATTAAAGTGTCTTCAGAAAGAAAAAGAAAACTGTATGAGACAGCAAGAACTAGTAAAGACCCAGAAGTAGTTTTACACTATGAAAATTATTGTAACATACTGAGAAAAGTTGTTAGGAAATCAAGAATTTGTAGGTTAGAGAAGAAATTAACAACTCTGGCAATAAAATCAAATCAATATGGAATGTTGTTAGAAGGGAGACAGGAAAATTAACCACTGGGGTAGGTAGTATTACTGTTAAAGGGAACGAGACCATCCTAACCAACAGTACACAAGTAGCTAATGTATTTAACAATCATTTCTTACGTGTAGGAGAAAAAATTGGTGAGAACAGTTCAAAAGAAAAAGCTAGGCAGTACATGGAGGAGTCTGTTTTGAAAAAATTTAGTCAGATTAAGTTTTACCTAAAAACCTCTTGTGAAATAAGCAAAATTATTAAATCTCTGAAAAATAAATGTTCTGTTGGAGTAGATGACATCTCTAATAAGGTATTAAAACAATGTGGAGCAATTGCAGCTGATGTTCTGAGTCACATATGTAATGCATCACTAACTCAGACAGGTTAAAATATGCCATTGTCAGGCATCTATACAAAAAGGGGGACACAACAGATGTCAATAATTATTGGCCAGTATCCTTGCTTACAGCATTCTCAAAAATTTTTGAGAAAGTAATGTACTCAAGAGTGGTTAGCCATTTCAACAGTAATGGGATACTTAGTAAATCACAGTTCAGATTTCAAAAATGCTGTTCCACTGAGACAGCAATATACAACTTCACTGTCCACATAATAGAGTCTTTAAATAGTAAAATGTCACCAATAGGAATTTTCTGTGACTTGTCCAAAGCTTTTGACTGTGTGAACCATGACACTATGTTACAGAAATTACAAGTCTATGGTATAAATGGAATAGCATATGAGTGGTTTAAATCATACCTACAGAACAGGAAGCAAAAAGTTTCCTTATATGGGTCAAGTGATTTAAATAAGTTTGCCACTTCATCTAACTGGGGTGAAATTACGTTAGGTGTTCCACAGGGTTCAATCATAGGTCCCTTCTGTTCTTAATATATGTGAACGACCTCCCTTCCTATCTGAAACAGGAAGCTGAACTGACACTGTTTGCTGATGATACAAGCATCATTATTAATCCAGTAAAAGAAAGTCCAATTGAAAATGATAAAATAAGGTCTTTGGAAAAGTCATTAATTGGTTTTCTGCAAATGGGCTTGCTCTAAACTTTGAAAAAACACAGTACATCCAATTTTCTGCTGCAAAAAGTACAGTAAAACATAAACAGAAGTCAGTAGACAGAGTAGAGCATACTAAGTTTTTGGGTGTACATATGATGAGAATCTTAATTGGAAAATTCATATTTTGGATCTCCTAAAGCAACTAGGTTCAGAAACTTTTGCGATCAGAATAATTGCCAATTTTGAGGATATAGAAATTAGTAAGCTAACATACTTTGCATACCTTCACTCTCTGATGTCATACGGAATAATATTTTGGGGTAACTCAACATTTAGACAAAAAGTATTCATTGCTCAAAAGAAAGTGGTTAGAATAATATGTGTGGTTTATAGTCGCACATCTTGTAGGCATCTTTTTAAAAGATTGGGAATTCTTACGACAGCCTCACAATACATCTACTCACTAATGAAATTTGTTCTCAACAACATGGACCAGTTTAAAAACAACAGTGACATTCATGATAATACCAGAAAAAAGAGAGACTTACACTATCCTTTGTTCAACCTATCTTTGGCACAGAAAGGGGTAAAATATGCTGCTACAAAACTTTTCGACAAATTACCAGATGAAATAAGGTGTCTGACTGACAGCAGTAATAGCTTCAAAAATAAATTGAAATCATATCTCCTTGACAACTCCTTCTATACCACAGATGGATTCTTGAATAGGAATAAATAAATCTACCAATATAGTATATGCATTTTGTGCCATTTAAGGGAATGGGGTAAATAATAGAAATATTAATCTTTAACTCTGTATTGTAATATATATACAGGGTGGTCCATTGATCATGACTGGGCCAAATATCTAAGAAAATAAGCGTTAAACGAAAAAACTACAAAGAATGAAACTTGTCTAGCTTGAAGGGGAAACCACAAGGCACTATGGTTGGCCCACTAGATGGCACTGCCACAGGTCAAACAGATATCAACTGCATTTTTTTAAAAATAGGAACCCCCATTTTTTATTACATATTCGTGTAGTATGTAAAGAAATATGAATGTTTTAGTTGGACCACTTTTTTCGTTTTGTGATAGATGGCGCTGTAATAGTCACAAACATAAGGCTCACAATTATAGACAAACAGTTGGTAACAGGTAGATTTTTTAAATTAAAAAACAGAACATAGGTCCGTTTGAACATTTTATTTCAGTTGTTGCAATGTGATACACATACCTTTGTGAATTTATCATTTCTGAGAATGCATACTGTTACAGTGTGATTACCTGTAAATACCACATTAATGTAATAAATGCTCAAAATGATGTCCATCAACCTCAATGCATTTGGCAATACGTGTAATGACATTCCTCTGAACAGTGAGTAGTTCGCCTTCCGTAATGTTCGCACATGCATTGACAATGTGCTGATGCATGTTGTCAGGCTTTGTCGATGGGTCACAATAGCAAATATCCTTCAACTTTCCCCACAGAAAGAAATTCGGGGACGTCAGATCTGGTGAACGTGTGGTGCTTCGACGACCTATCCACCTGTCATGAAATATGCTATTCAATACCGCTTCAACTGCACGCGAGCTATGATCCGGACGTCCATCATGTTGGATGTACATCATCATTCTGTCATGCTGTGAAACACCTTGTAGTAACATCGGTAGAACATTAGGTAGGAAATCAGCATACATTGCACCATTTAGATTGCCATCAATAAAATGGGGGCCAATTATACTTCCTCCCATAATGCTGCACCATACATTAACCCACCAAGGTCGCTGATGTTCCACTTGTTGCAGCCATCATGGATTTTCCGTTGCCCAATAGTGCATATTATGCTGGTTTACGTAACCGCTGTTGGTGAATGATGCTTCGTCGCTAATTAGAATCAGTGCAAAAAATCTGTCATCGTTCCGTAATTTACTTGTGCCCAGTGGCAGAACTGTACACGATGTTCAAAGTTGTTGCCATGCAATTCCTGGTTCATGGAAATATGGTACGGTTGAAATCGATGTTGATGTAGCATTCTCAACACCGATGTTTTTGACATTCTCGATTCTGCTACTGATGTGCAGATTAGCCATGACAGCAGCTAAAACACCTACTTGGGCATCATCATTTGTTGCAGGTCATGGTTGATGCTTCACATGTGGCTGAACATTTCCTGTCTCCTTAAATAACGTAACTATCCAGTGAACGGTCCAGACACTTGGATGATGTCGTCCAGGATACCGAGCAGCATACATAGCAGATGCCCGTTGGGCATTTTGATCACAATAGCCATACATCAACACAATATCAACCATTTCCACAATTGGTAAACACGGGTAATGTATCACGAAGCAAATACCGTCTGCACTGGCGGAATGTTACATGATACCACGTACTTATATGTTTGTGACTATTACAGCTCCATGTATCACAAAGCGAAAAAGTGGTCCAACTAAAACATTCATATTTCTTTACGTACTACATGACTATGTAATAAAAAAGGGGGGTTCCTATTTCTTTTAAAAACGCAGTTGATAGCCATTTGACCGATGGCAGTGCCACCTAGCGGGCCAACCGTAGCGCCATCTGGTTTCCCCCTTCAAGGTAGACGAGTTTTGTTCTTTGTAGTTTTTTTGTTTGATGCTTATTTCGTGAGATATTTGGCCTGGTCACTATCAATGGACCACCCTGTATATATTAAAAAATTTTGTTTCATATGTGCATTTCTTGTGCACTTGACACGTTCCACATCATAAAGGCTACCAACTAACTAACTAACTAACTAACTAACTAACTATGGTATTAACACCTTATACTCTTTCTGAGCTCAACACCTCACTCATTACAGAGGGCTGCTGATTCAGTTTTTTAGGCTAGCAAATGGGAAGTTGCGTTACAAAAAAATAAAAACCAGACAGCGTACTGCAGGCAAAAAGTAGTAGTATATATATAGGTCAATAAACTATAGCAGTGGTCACACAAAACAACACTTGAAGGGGTTTCATATTGAAATAATAAAATGCTTTAAAGGCTGCATACATTTTTTAAATTTTAATATTGTATTAGATCAAAAACTTTGTACACAACATGAGAGTGATATTTTTCCCAAATTTTTATTCCTGCAGCTGTCACTTATCAAATTAATGTAATTTGAGAGAACAGTTCTGGCAGTTTGAAAGAACGATATTGCAAAGTATGGTAGACTCATGTTGAGCACACTAAAAGAATTAAGTATGGAAGATACAAACACCATCATTTTGTAGAACTACTTCCACATTTGTAAGGTTCACAACATGTGCTGCTGACTACTTCAATTATTTTGCCCTAGAAATGGATGTTCAAAATGTGGTCTACTGTCAATCAGTGTATCTTTGACAGTCAGCTTAACTTCATACCATTCATCACTTTTTGATTCAAATGGCTGCTGCCTCCCCTACTTGATTTATTTTGGACTGAAAGTAATAGTTTTGAGGGGACAGTTCGGGTTGGTTACACCAAACAACACCCATTTAGCAGCAGTTCATTTATTCACCTAAACACATGCAAGGCTCACAAAGAACTGAACATGGCAGAACAGCCCAAAGACATTGCTCATAGTCCAAAGACGATGCTCAGAGTCCAAAGACGAATGCATATCGATGCTGGAGTCGACATCATCGGCGCCACATAGCCCCCCCCCCTCCCCGCAGTACGGAGTACTCTTGAGAGGTGCGAGGGGGGGGTGTGTGACTAAGGCATCAGCAGGAGTGGTCCGCGGAAGCTGGACCACGGTCCACTCGACAGCGTCGTCAGGGAGCTGTGTGGGTAGAAGGAAGGAAGGTTTGACCACCGAACCTGGAAGTCGTCGAAGCGAGCTGGGCGTCGTACCGGGCGTGCTGGTCGGGTGGTGGCAGGTAGGCCGGCAGTTTGCACGTGGAATGGGAACGGTGATGACAATGTCTCCGGTGGGCGTGGCAAATACACGAAGCATGTCCAGGTCGATGTTGGGCGGGAGGATAACACATGTCACCAGGTGGCAGGGAATGGTGGAGGTTGCGTCATGACCACTGGATGAAAAGGAACACATGACGAACAGTGTATCATCGCGCAGTATTATTGAGATGTCATGGATTATGTCTGGAGGAACAGGCACAAACACCTCGAGCGAGGGCACGTTCAAGATGGGGGGGGGGGGGGGGGGTGAGAAACCTCGACAGGGCGAGGCAGGCAATGGTGGAGAGGTTGAAGGGACGGGCGAAGGGCCTGGCGGCGAGGGTGTGATCGTAGGTAAGCTCGGCGTGGGGAACATGTGGTCACTCGATGGAGTGCGTTAGACCAGAGTAGAGGGCGAGGTCGCATGAGAGCTCGGCGATTGGAGCTGGAAGTCACTTGATCGAGTGTGTAAGTCCGACATGGAGGGAGTGGTTGGAGTGTCGTGAGCCATGACCGTGAGTGGCGTGGTCGTGGCCTGAAGGGGGGTAGAACAAGGCTCGTCATGAGCAGGCTTAAGTCTGTTGAGAGAGACTGCAACAGCTGATTCTTTCATCTGGATGTCATAGGTGTTGGCTGAGCACCAGAAAACTCGGTACGGGCCGGTATATGGAGGTTGGAGGGGAGCACGGGCAGTGTCATCTCTGAGCATGACGTACTCGCAATTGTCCAGAGATTTCGGGACGTGGACCTTAGGACGGGGATGGCTGGTGGGCGGAGGGATATGGAGGTTGATGAAGTGGCGTCTGAGGCAGTCCATGAAGGAAGGTAAGTCAGTCTGATGGAGAAAAGGGGAAGGGCTCACAAGTTCGCCAGGGAAAACAATGTTCTGGCCGTATAGGAACTCGGCTATCATGCCTTTGAGGTCTTCCTTATGGATCGTACGAATGCCAAGTAGCACAAGGGGAAGGGCCTCTGTCCATAGAGAGTCGTGGCATCAAAGAGCCGCCTTGAGAGTGCGGTGCCAGCGCTCGACTAGCCCATTACATTGTAGATGATATACTGTGGTATGGATGCGCCGGATGCCGCAAATGTTACAAATCCCGTTGAACAGGGCCGACTCAAATTGTCTGCCCTGGTCAGTCATGATGATAGCTGGACATCCGAAATGTGATACCCATGACTTGACGAAAACTCGAGCAATAGTTTCTGCCGTAATATTGGGAAGGGGGACAACCTCGACCCAGCGAGTTGTTCGGTCGATAGACGAGAGAACATAACAAAAGCCGTTAGAGGGGGAGAGAGGGCCGACAATGTCAATATGAATATGCTGGAAACGCCCAGGAGGGATCGAATG
Organism: Schistocerca nitens; assembly: GCF_023898315.1. Classification (NCBI taxonomy): domain Eukaryota; kingdom Metazoa; phylum Arthropoda; class Insecta; order Orthoptera; family Acrididae; genus Schistocerca; species Schistocerca nitens. The sequence continues at coordinate 84,242,858 of NC_064622.1, read as the reverse complement.
GGAGCTGAGAGGGGGTGGAGTGTGCTTGTGTACTTTGCAGCGTTGGCACGCGACGCAGGAGCGTGCCCATTGCTGGCAGTCCTTGTTGACATTTCTCCACACAAAGCACTCCACTACGAGGCAGGCAGATGCACGAACACCGGGATTGGCTAAATTATGCAATGCATTGAAGATAGCTTGACGGAGCGTGGTTGGGATGAGGGGGCGTAATGTTCCCGTACTGTCATCGCATCAGATCTCATCAGAAATGCCAGGGAAGGTGGTGCGAACGAAGTGTAGTGAAGAAGTAGAGTCTGAAATCAGGTTTTGTGTTTCCCCGTAGGTGGGTTGGAGGTTAGGCAAGTCAGAGAGGTCTAACAGCGAATGGACAGTGTCGACTCGTGGAAGGAAATCAGCAACTATATTGTCAGCACCCTTTATGTGTCTGACATCAGTGGTGAACTGAGATATGAAGTCCATGTATCTGAAGCGGCAAGGAGGCAGGTCAGCTGGCGGGTTTGTAATGGCCGCAGCCAGGTGTTTGTGGTCCGTTAACACATAGAAAGGACGTCCCTCAACATCAGTCTTAAAGTGCTTGATCGCTTCGTAGACCATGAGCAACTCCTTGTCAAACACGGAATATTCCCATTGCGCATTGGTGAGCCTGCGCGAGAAGAACTGCAGGGGCGAAGTTTGGCCGTCGATTGTCTGGCTGAGGACAGCGCTGATGGCAGTATTGCTCGCGTCTGTGGTGATGAAAGGCTGCGCATTGGGATGAGGATGCGCGATGGTGCAGGCCTCGGCAAGAAGATTTTTGAGGGCAGTGAAAGAGTCAGCCACAGCAGGGGTCCATGGAACGGGGCGAGATCCAGAAGTGTTGGTGCCTGCCAAGGCATCCGTCAGAGGAGCCTGAATCTCCACAGCCAGAGGTAGATGTCGACGACAATAATTAACTGTCCCCAGAAAGTGCCGGAGCTCTTTGCGGATGTTCTTCGACACTAAGGACGTAGGCAGCAGTGGAACATCAGCGCCTGTGTCCACTAGGAAAAGGTATCCCGACGAAATGTCTTTAATGTAAAGTCGTCTGCGATTATCCGGTCGTTTCCGGACAGAATGGAGCACTTGGGGGGTGCCTGTCATGTTGTGCACAGGAGGCGGCACCCGGACCTACATGGGATTGGCGTTTGGGAAGTAGCATGGTAGTCTGCAGTTCCATGCCGCCTCACCAAACCATGTGTGGAAGTAACAGTATGGGTAGTGCGGTTGCATTTCCTGCGGAAAGTTCTTTGCCAGTGACGGTGGCCGAGGTTCGGTAACCGCCACAGGTTCAGTTGCAGGAGGGGGCGTGACTGTGGGTGGAGCCGGTGACGTCCCAGTTGCTTGTTTACTGCTTCCCAGAGCGAGCAGAATGGTCGGCACAGTACAGCCCCGGCCGCGCCCGGCCACAGGGCAATGAGCCTAAACCTGAGACTTGTCAGGTAGGCAATGGCTGGCGAAATAGAGCAGTGATGCAGCATGTAGCTTGTCAGCAATTGTCATTCTTTGCTCGACAGGTTCAGGAGACCATTGAGCCAGAGCAAAGCGGATGTGAGGAGATAGTTTATCTGACCAGATGGCGAGGAGAGCTGTGTCAGAGAATAGATCGGCACTGACCAGGGTATGTAGCCGTCTCCAGAGCTGGGAAGGTTTGTCGTTGCCTAGTTGCTCGATGTGGAGCACTTGCCGTATTGCTGCCTCAGTTGAGCGTGCAAGCCGACATAGAACTGTCTTTATGGCTAGCTTGTACCGGGTAGATGAGTCCGGGGCGTCAACCATGTCAGCAATCAAGTCCTCCTGGTGGTGCAGGTGGGTGATGAGGCACAGAAACCTGGTTGACTCGTCGAGTTTGTAATGGTCAAACGCTTCATCCACAATTTTGAACCAGGTTGTAGCTCTCTCGGGATTAAACGGCGGCAGTGTTGGTAAGCGTTGTAGAATGTTCGGAAGAACAGGTCGAGTAGAGTTCGTCGGGGTACTGCCTGAATTGAGCTGTTGTTGCTGTAGTATTCCAGGAGAGTGTGCCTCCAGGGGATATGGCAATGATGGCTTTTTGGGTGGCAGCGTGAAGGTGACACCTTGTGATTGAGCGCGATCCGTCGCAACGCGGGTGAGACACTGTAATGTGTCGATTGCGGTTGTGGAAGCTCAACAAATTGCGGGTGTGTTCGGACTGATGCGTCGTGGAAGACCGACGCGGATGAGGCACCGAGATGTGCCGAGAACATTAGTGGAAGCTCGACTGGAGCCGGCACGGGGGCAACAGGTGATAAAAAGTTCAAAGTTTGAGAATGCGTGTAAGTCCGTGGAAAGCTCGACGTATGATCAGAGCCGGGGCCACCTGTGTTGCAGGGAGGCTGCGGAGGTGCGGGCTGTCCAGAAGCACAGTGTGGGAAATGATGTCGAACGTGGGACAGAATGTGTGAATGTTCACTGTTCATAATCACTCAACTCAAAACGGTGTGCGGATAAAGTGAATGTCGTGGCACAAAACACTGAGGCATAGCAGTGGGCTGGAGGTGGAGGTCAGGCACAGATAACAAGTTATTGTTCCTGTTGCAGGCCGAGGTATCGAATTAGGAAGGCATGTGCTGATGCTGAACCGAGGCAGGCGCGGGCGTGGTTGGATGCTGAGGAGGTTGACCTGTGAACGAAGCAGTTCGGCCACGTAGCAGGTATCCGCGTGGTACTGCACAGATTTCAGCGTGGCAAATCGTTGTCCTGGCGGTAGTAGGTTGTCCGATGAAGCATTTGCAGAAATTGGCATTGGTCCTGCACTGCACGGAGATCCATAAGAGGTAACTGCACAGTCGATGAGGGAGGGCACATGTGGTGGGAACAAAGACGTTTGATAGCTGGAGTCATGCACACTCCTAACCTCACTTATTGTTGCAGGCTCGAAAAAAGTCCGGCGAAATCGGCGGAACCATCAAGTGAGAGGCATCATGTTGTAGTCCTGGCGGGTGTACATTGCCCGCAACATGATGCATGTCAATCATGAAATCCGGCGTTAGGTGCTGGCTGAAGTCATTGTTCGAATGCTGTGTCGATGTAATACACGCAAAAATAACCAATGCGGAGGTCGCGGACACAGTAAAACAGCGAAAATTGAAGACGTTACAACTCGGGGTCACCAGTGAGGGGAGAGTTCGGGTTGGTTACACCAAACAACACCCATTTAGCAGTAGTTCATTTATTCACCTGAACACATGCAAGGATCACAAGGAACTGAACATGGCAGAACAGCCCAAAGATAATGATCAGAGTCCAAAGACGAACGCATATCGATGCTGGTGTCGACCCCATCGGCGCCACAGTTTTATTACTTCTGTGATTTGTAGTTAGGATTTCAGCTGTCTTTGAAACTTACCACAAGCTCTTAGGCTTGTGATTATTCTTTAATTGTGTTGGCCATGAAGAGAACTTCTGGAGACATTGGTTTCAATTGAACAACGCCAGATTGATACAAATATCTTGATATTTGAGAATAAATCGGCATTGCTGAATTAACACTGTTTGTTTTTACTTCTTCTCATCACCTGATTTTCTTCTGGTACAACCTAAATTTACCCAGTTCCAAGCGCTCAGTAAATATATAAGTAAAAAGCTACAGTGTCTAGTGCGATGTGTAATTTAGTAAATTAGTTTAGATGGTACATTACTACTGGCTACTGAAGAGTCAGCATTCAGGACTTTGATCCCACCCACATTGCGGCAGGACATCATGCACCTTCTCCACCTCAACCACTGGGGTGTTTCTCATACAAAGGTGCTGACCCTCCACCACGTGTTTTGGCTGTGTTGACAATGAGATCATGCACGTTGTGACAGCCTGCTGCAGTGTGCCACCCATCAAGTAGCACCATGGGCCTCTCTTTCCCTATGGCCCACCCCCAGCACCTCTGGGAGCATATTCATGGTGATTTTGCAGGTCCATTCCTTTAACTCCTTTTGGCTGTGATAGTCGAGGCTTTCACAAAATTTCCTTGTGTGTGTCACTGCCCATCCATGTCCACGGCCCCTATGGTCACAGCCCTCTCTTTCCGTAGAACAATTACTGTATATGTTCGTGATGGACAATGGCACACAGTTTGTGTCTCAAGATTTTGAAGATTTTTGTACTAACAATGGCATCCAGCATGTTACTGTCTAACCCCAGTCCAGTGAAGAGGCAAAGCAGCTGATCCAGACAGTCAAAACCCTAGTTAAAAAATATATCCCTCAATCTTCTCCCAAGTAACTCCCTTGATAGATTCCTCAATTAATATAGGTACACTCCAGTCAGTGACCGTAGCCTGGCAGAGCTGCTCCACAGCCGCCAGGCCTGTACTCTGCTCCATCTGCTCTGGCCAACATCCGGCTACCTACCAGCACCTGCCTTGCAGTGATTCCATCCAGGTTCCGCCATCTGGGCACCTTTTGTGGATAACAACAGTCACCCACTGCTGCTGAGGTTTCTGCCTCTGTGTCGTGCACATCTCTGATGACTAGGTGTCACAACACTACACCAACTTCATCCCCATGTGACTGACCTTGCACCAGAAGTCTCTCCACCACCATGGCGACCTGCATCGGCCCATGTGGCATGGTCCAAGCCTCCTCTGGCTCCGGCACCATCTTTGCTCTGGGTGTCACCAGCACTGGTTTAAGTAGTCAGTGCTGGGACACCACCATCTTCTCTGCTGCCTCTATTGCCTAGTGCCTGACTGGATATGGATATGACATCACCACCAGTGTTCCCTAATAACCTCTCATAGGGGAGTGGATGCCTGTCTACCTGCGTCATTTTGGACCACATTCTCCAGTGACAGCATAACACCTGCTCCAGCAGTCGTCACCTATTGAAGAAGACATGGACATCTCCACAGTGAACACTTTTCCCCAATGGGGAAGGAGTGTTATAACCCCCATAGTATGAGAGTGCAAAATCAAACCGCATGATGTTAAGTGCCCCCAGGGCTGGCCTAGAGAGGTAGCTTCGCAACCTGGACAGATGATGCAGAAATCACTGTGCTATTAAAACAGTACATTACAAGTCCAGCATCTAAGTCCTCAGCCTCAATTCTATTTACTTGCTTACTAACTGCTCACCTACGAGACTGTCTATTGATGTGTGCTATAGTTATGAGACTTTGCACTATTGTCCAGTTCATTCGGTGTTATAGTGAATCTCTTCATGTGGAAACAGAATAAATCTTGGTTGGTGTTGTTTCTTATATTGTGTCTGTACAAGATTAGAACAAATACAAATTTAAACTAAACAATGGAAACTCCAGGTAGGAGTATTAACAAGTAGGAAAAGATTCGAGCACCCACCTGTACACTACTATCCCTTCCCCTTCCCCACCCATTCCAGATTGCTGCTTGCATCCCATTGTGTGTGTGTGTGTGTGTGTGTGTGTGTGTGTGTGTGTGTGTGTGTGCGCGCGCCAAGGGATGTAGGAATAGTTCATTTGATACTGGATCGATGTGGAGAGGGGATAGTACACCCACCAGAGGTGCAAATGAGTGATGCAAATACATGAATATGTGTATCATCATACATGTCCTTTGCACAAGTATCCATAGTAGGCCAAATAAAAGGCTGCCTAGTGGCTGTCTCAGCCTGTTGCTCAATCACCTCTACAAGTCGACTCTGCACTACCCATAGTTTACCATGTGTTAGTGCAATGGATCCTGAACTTGTGGTTTCCACCACCTCTGGCACATTTAGAACTTTACTTACGAAATGTTTGTTAAATGCCTATTTGCATTAGAATCTAATCATCCTACTCTGGAGCAATCTCAGAATAACTTCTATTATGAGTGATGAATATTCCTTCAAGAACTTTTATTCCCCCTTGATTCATGGACTAATTTGTTATTTGCTTATTGCAGAAGTTATGTTAATAAATGTTTTGCCCAAAGTGAGAATTACAGCACTGGTGATGAGTTTGTAATTTTGCTATACCTCAAACTACCCAATGCGACAGATTTTGCGAGTTGTGGCAACAACAGCTGTCACAATTCGATCAGGCACTTGTCTCAGTCATGGGAACAGCAACAACTGTGAAAAACTACAACAATCAATCCAGCAACAATGTTAGCACTGGGAATTACTCAAACACTTCTCTAGTACAAAATAACCACAGCTAAAACAGCAGCAGCAGCAGCAGCAGCAGCAATGGGCACTGCCACCCAATGGAGCTTTTCAGCCATTGATCGAAGGTCAAGATGACTGGAAAGTATATAAAAAAAACACCTTGTGATAAATATTCAGGCAAATTACATTAAATGCCCAGATCACCAATAGGCATTTTTTCTGTCTACGAATCCTTGCTCATATTCCTTGATTCAAAAGTTAGTCAATATCACTCCTTTTTTGATAGCTGTGTACCAGTCTTTAAGGGCACAGTTATCATGAGGTGCCTCTTGTAGGTCACATACAAGTCACATATAACCATGTCTCGATAACATTATAACCTTTTTTAAGGTAGATTTGTCAGTAAATAGTATATTTGGCCTCAATGGATACTCCGTTTTTGGATTTTCATTACATCATACAGTTCAAACCCTCAGCTCATTGGTAACCTGTGTTGCCATTGACGTGCTTCAAATGCCATTTGTACCACTGTTTGAACGTGGTTTGGGGAAAGCTGAACTTTCAGGCCCACATGGTCTTAAAACTGACAGCTAGTCCAAGACTTTACAAAGCTCGCTTGTATCTATTGGCCATTATGGATGAAGTTAAGATCAAACTGGACTGACTGGAACAACAATTTTGTCCTCAGTCTCATACAGTCAGTGGGCTTCACGATTTGTGGTCATTAGGAAGCCTAAGGGCTGTCTCCGAATGTGTGTAGACTTTAAGCAAATTATTAATCCTAAGGCCAATGTCGATTCTTATCCCTTGCCGTGTTCAGCTGAATTCTCATCTAAGCTCTCATGAGGTAAAATAGTCTCCAAAATCAACCTTGCAGTGGCATATTTTCAGTTGCCTCTTGATGAAGACCTGTGGGAAGCCGTTAGTCTTAAACATGCCTTCAGACGGTATCAATACAACAGGTTGCTTTTTCGTGCAGTTAGAGCCCTTGCCATTTTCCAGAGATTTCTGCAACAGTCTATTGGACTCATGTTTGGAAGGATAATGGTTCAAACCCAAGTCAGGCCAACCCAATTTAAGTTTTTGTAACTTCCCTAAATTGCTTCAGGCAAATGCTGGGATGATTCCTTTGAAAGGGCATGGCCGACTTCCTTCCATAAACCAATGTGACCCATGACCTCACTGTTTGGTCCCCTCCCCCATACCAACCAACCAATCGTCTACTGTCATTAACTTGCATTGGTCAATTATCTTTATGATTTTCAAGTCACTTGTCATATAATGGACGAACATTTGCGCACACACTGGTTAGTTTTTGCAGTCCTCAGGCCTTCAGTCACTTATTTAAGTTACATCCTCAGTGAAAAGGGCCTTCAGCCCATCATAAACTACTATGCATGGTCTAGGCCTCAGTCTCTATTGCCTGAGCACTAAACCTTCTCAATTGTCTGAAGAGAGTATTCAGGGCTTTCAGAAGTTAAATCACCGAATCAATCACCTCCTTGTCCTGTCTTGTTAGTTGTTAGCCCCGTCTGCTGTCAATGTTGGCCACAGATCAGTCCCCACTCGATGTTGGGGCTGTTCTCCCTCAAGCTAGAGGATGGAACAGAGGGGCTAACCACATTTACTATACAGACACTTTCTAGAGCCCAAGAGCATTATTCTCGGATCAACAAGGAAGCACCATTGGCCATTGTTTTTGGTGACCATAAATTTTATTTTATTTTTTTTTTTATTGTTACAAATTTCATCTTATCACCAGCCACAAACTGCTCATGTCACTCTTTGGACACAAGCTTAAATTGCCAGAGTGTGGTGCAATGAATCCCCTTCATCAAAGGGCTCTCATTCGGTGAATTTCCAATATTCCATATGTTACTGCACTTTGGCTCAGCAATGTAATGCACTAGTTCACCTTCCAGCATGACAGAATCCTGAATTTGACTAACAAGGAACAGTTTGCTTTGAGTTAGACAACCAACTGTAGCAATCACTCAGACGCTTCTATAAATTTTCAGGACAATGCTACAGTGTCTAGGAGCAACCCGCTTCTCGAACAGGTCCTGTAATGTCCATTCAGGTTGGCCGAATATACCATCTGGTTCGGATCCACCAAGTCTTCAACTCCTCACCCTTTTCTGCCATCAGCAGCATCAACTGCAGTTCCAGCAAAGTGTGGTGTTACTCATAGACAATGAGGAACAGTGCCGGGTGTTAGCACCATCTTCTCTGCAAAATTGGGTGCTTGAGTTCTTGCATCAATCAAACAGTGGGATTTCTGGGATGTATCAGCTGCCACACTGCTACGTCTACTTGTCTTATGTGGATGACAGTGTTGTGTGGAAGGTGCGACAGTGTGCCATTTGCTAGGCATAATAACTATCCCTCTCCAGACATTCTCATCAAGGCCAGCACCAACACAGCTATGGGACAGGGCACTAACATGGGGTCCAGTAGCTTTCTCGTACATCATCTGTCTCCAGCTGACAACAATGGTTGTCACAGTCAGAACTATGGAATGGATCTTCACAACAGTGTGCAGCCCACATACAGGTTTACCCCCACCAATGGTTAAGGCTCACCGGAGCCTCTACATGCTTGCCTTCACAGAATGCTCTGGATGTTGTGTCCCCTTCCCCCAGGACACGAAGAAAATGCAGCCATGCTGTTCCACGTGGCAGAACAGGGGCATCATGTGATGTTAACAACTACATTATCTGGAATGCTATACCGAAACTGCAACCAACCCTGGTTGCGGCACACTGGACAGCAGCCTTCTTGTTCTGAGAGTCCATCACTTCCATCATTGCAAACACCTTCAAGCAAGCTGTTTGACAACCATTGATGTCAATCTAGACACACTGACAGCTGCATCACCAGAACCTCCACATCCCACAGGGATACCTCCACTCAAATGTTTCCGGGCATATACAGGGAACTCTCCTTCTCCAACAGGGCTCAGATGTTTCCCAGGATTCTCCTGTTATGACATCGCCTAATTCCTGGCCGCTTCTGCCATGTACTACGCACAACAGCCAGGCAGGCAGGTAGCAGCCCGATGCATTAGTTCAAGGGGTGAAGCATTTAGTAACCTCATTAGACATGCAAACAAACGATGCGAACACATCAATATGTGTAACGTCACACACCCAATGGGGCACCTATAGCACAAAGATGGCCACTAGTCAAGTCAGTCCCAAGTGTCATAGCAGGCCCAAATAAAAGGCTGCCCAGCAGCTTTCTCAACCTCATTTTGCTCTTATTCAGCTGCCTCTATAAGTGAACTCTGCAGCACCATTTATTTACTGTGTGTTAGTGCAAAGGATCCTGAACTTGTGGTTTCCACCATTTCATGCCTGTGTGGAACTTTATTTTCATGAAATATATGGTAATCAGCTCTTTGCACTGGAACGATCTCAAAATAGGTTTCATTGAGACTAATGAACATTCCTTCAAAAACTGTTTCTGTGTGAATCATGAGCTCAACTGACTGGAGATAGCAGTCATTTATGAATGAGGTGTGCCTACTTGTGTGAATGTATGGCTTTGGCTGGAAGCTTAATGTGTAAGTCTTTCAATTTTGTCTGTATGCAACTCACCATGTCATCTTTATGGTGAGTCATAATCTGTCCTTTTCATAATATTGCTGGTATTCCAACCTGTACTTTCCCTTGCTTCATGGGCTAATTTATTATTTGGTTGTTAAAGAAGTTTGTGTGTGATAAATGGAGTGGCCCAAAGTGAGAGTTGCAACGCAAGGAAGGGGAGAGGGCTGTTAAAACTGTGGAGGGATACCAAAGTTAGACTACAGAAAGAGATTCAAATTGCAATTCAGATTGCAGATGTTGAGGCTTGCACAGGATAGACTAGACCAATTTTGGACAACAACAACAACAACAACAACAACAACAGGCAGAACACAACTGATTTCTTGGCTTCAGTAAGGGAATATAAGGTAGCTATCCTCTCTAACAAGCTTTCCTGCTACCTGTTATCTTAGGTTTCTGTTTCCGATCATTTTTACCTTTTCTTCTGTGTTTAGCCTTATCTTTGCTTCATCCCCCACTTTCTCAGTTGCCTTAAACAAAAACCTCCCCTCAAGTGACTTTGTAGGACATTCCATTTCCTATGCTGATTGCTGCATTATATTTTCTGATGTTCTTTGCCCACTGTCAGCTCTGGAAACTCCTCTCCTTGAATGAACTTTCCTATTATCCTTTTTCATATTTTCTCAGATTTCTTCTAATGTTTCCACTATTATTTATTGTCATGATTTCCTCTTGTTGCCATGATGAGGTTTGTGTTTCAAGAGTCTTCTTCCCTTTGCAAGCTTCATACCTCATTTTATCTTTAAATCTGGGCTCCACAGATCAGTACCTGCACGTCATGAGTCTTCAGGAAAACAGGGTATGTGCTTTGGGTTTTTACAACATAAAAGACATAACTTCAGCAGCCTTGGTTCCATTATTGTGTTCTGTCACTTCATTGTGTTGTGTTTGAGTATTTCAAGATTTAATTTTGAAATATTTGTGTTTACTAGCTCTGCAAGCCAGGTTTAAATAGATAGTTGCTCTGAACAAAAACCAACTGCCATTCCATGGGTTGTGTTGACCATAACAAAACAAGAACATGCCTAAGTAGTATCTTCATAGCTGGGGATGATGAATACAGGCATTTGTAGCATAATCAGCCCACATCATTTCTTTACATGTAACACATCTGAAGTGACTCAAAAGTGGGAAATGTTAAAGATAACACTAATAAATCAGTTGTCTACATGATGAGGCAGTTCTCCAAAACTTGCAAATTTTTATTTTTTCAGTCACAGAAATGTAGGCAGTAATCTAATAATTCATTATGGGTATTATTTTTTCAAGCTTTACACAGAACTACTATCACTTGTGCCAAATGAGCACAAGCTACACTGTAAACGCATTTAATGAACTTCAACATACAAAAAAATTTAGATCCTGTAGTAACAGTGATACAGTTTACAGTAAATACTGTATAAGGAATTGCTTTGCAATAATTTGCAAACTGTGAACTGCTAACTTATTTTCGTATCTACATAGCACTATCAATGTAGCATGAACTATAATACACTAGCTACATATTTACAACATGGAAACCGAAGGACTATAATATAACTGACAATGAACAAGCATTTTATCTGCAGGCACGGCAGATGTATTTATTATATTAACAAGTAATATCTATCAAAAACACAGTATTTATGCGAAATATTGGTATTACAAAACATTTTTGAAGTATTATCAACTAATAAAAAAATATTTCCTATTTTTAAATGATCACAGTTAAAAGGAATTGCATTTCTTAGTTTTACAATAATTACTCCTAATTACAAGACATACAGAACACAGTAATCATGCTGCAGTTTGATGGGCTACAGCTTTACTTTACATTTTGTTTTGTTTCCATATTTTACACTGCACTGTACATTTTTTAAATGCCCACAATCAGTACTGAAGCAATGAAGTTCAATCTTATTTGAAGAAAGTGTTCTGCTGAACATATTATTTAATACCAATAATCATGATCAACAGCAAAAACAGAGGAACTGCTAGTGCAAGGTACGACACCTTTTACACCCTTAACATTTTGTCAAATGGGTGCCAATTTCTGATGCTTCAAATCTCGTACCTTCACTTTGGGATAAATATTGTAAAGTTTGCTAAATGTACTCAGACTCATTCTTATCACTGAACCACCATAATTTGCAAATGCCAGCAACCTATTTTCATCAATGGGTGATGGTGATCGTCCATAAAATGAGTACGGGCTTTCTGTACTAGAGTCATCACTTTCAGAAGATTCTGCAGAGTCCTCTTCAGACCTGTTGGCTGACAATGATTTTATTAATAGTCTAGCAGAAACTGAAGATAAGGCTGTCGATTTACGAGCAACATTTCGAATTCTATGTGGAACATTCTGCATACCTTTCTTTTCTGACACTGGCACAGAAGTACACAAACTTTCATCATCCGCCACATTCCTTTGTATAACTAATTTCTTCAAATTTTCCACTTCTGATTCCCTCATGTGAACAACCCTAACATCACAATCAACATGAGAAAACTGACAATGTCTAACAACCTTACTCTCCAAGTCATACTGCTGTGCACAATAACCACATTTGAAAGGCTTTATATGTCGCTCAAGGTGTTCTTTCAGAACCTCATAATTGTCAGAAATGAAACAGCATCTTGGACATTCAAACTTTGTGCGCTTAGCTTCGTGACCCGCTGTTTCGAAACAGTATTTTGGTTCTACATTTGGATGGTGCATACTATGATGGTCACTATGAAATTGCTCCTCTGAATCAGTCCTTGCACTACACAAAAGACATACATAATTACCAGCATCAAACAATGTACTACTGGTACTAGGACGTTTCACAGCAGCAGTCTCTGTTCTTACAATTACATTATCGCTTTCATCACCAGGTTGTTTCGCTGGCTTCACAATATATCTAAATTCACTGTCACGATGTTCCGTTTCAAAGTGTCTTCTCAACACATGTAGCGCAAGTGCCACAAAACTGCACTTTGAACATTCGTAATGGTGTGCTGTTGCTTCAACAATACTGAATTCTTTATTTGGATGGCTTTCTTCATGATGTTTTAACAGAATGGATCGAGAACCTTTTCGTTTACAGTAAACACAGACAAATGCTGTACGATTCATGTGCAATTTTTTGCTCCCTTTCAGTACATCATCAACTGCCATTTCCTTATAGCTGAAAGGCAATCCCAGTCTTGTTACACCATTAGCACACACCGCCTTGGTTTTATGAGTCTTCTGCCAATGCTCATGTATAACTGCAAGTGAAGTCGCACGGCGAGGACAATAGAAACAGCGGAATATTTTTGTCTTTTTCTGCACTGAAGATACGTCACTTACACTTTCCTGAGCTGGTGATTTTTCAGAATCACATTCGGCACTTGAGGCTTCCTGTGGAGTTTGCTCTTCACTATCTTCTACCTCTAACTCTGTATTTGAACTAGACACAGCATTACCAGCGTGATGACGTTTAATCCGCAAAGGTTTGATGTCAGGCTGGAGAGGCACTTCCTTCTGTTTGATACTTACAGGCTGCTGTGGATGTACTTTCTCAGAGTGCTTTCTCACTTCATATTCTCTTATAGCTTCAAAACTACAGTAGCCACATTTGAAAGGCTTTTGCACCCAGTGCCGCATCTCATGTTTCCGAAGGTCACTGGGGCTACGGCAGCTATAGGAGCAATGTGAGCAGCGCCGTGCCTCCTCTGCAGTCAGCAATTCTGGGAGTTCTGTCTGACTATCGCCTTCCTCCGACTGCAAAAAAATCAACACAGAATTAGCCAACAGTGTGAACACATGTAAGGGAAAACTCGGAGAAGGTGGGAGTGGGGGAGGAAAACATGTGAAAGTAGTAATACTGAATTGGTCAACATAGTAAGCTGTAACTACCAAAGAGGGGCAGTGAGATGGGGGATTGATTGGGAACAGGAAACGGGAAAGTGCTGCGTGGGCTGGGATGAGGCAACTGCATGGGCTAGGGGGAGGCGGGTGCTTGGAGTGAGACAGCTGCATGGGGTAGAGAGTGAGGGGAGATGATGAGAGGGATGAAGAGGGAGAGTAGGAGGATCTGGGAGGACTGACGTATGAGGGGTAGAGTTAAAGGTGTGAGGAGAGGCCCAGGATATTGTGGGAGAGATGGTGGAGGGGTGTGGAAGGGGGCTGGAGCAGAGTGACAGGGCTGGAGGGACGAGCAAGGGGGCTGGAGGAGTGTGAAAGTAGGTACAGGCAGTTGGATGAGAATGTGGGAGTGGGGCATGGGGGCAATGGGAGGGGGGCAGGAGGTCAGGCTTGAGGGGGTCAAGTGGAAGGCTTGGGGGATGGGGGGGGTGGAAGTGATGTCAGGAGTGGAGAGTGGGGAGCAGAGAGGAGTGTCAGGAGTGGGGGGGGGGGGGAAGAGGGCTTCATGTATTGGGTGTGAGGGATATGTTTGGTGAGGGGACATGTTGGGTGCTGGGCAACAGACAGGGCAGGGCAGGTGGTGTCGGATTAGGGAGTGTAGGGGGTCAAGAGTATGGGAGGGGGCATCCAGTTGAGGATATGTGGGGAGGGCATCAGGTCAAGGGCATGTGGGCATTGGGGACCCCATGTCAATGTTGTCTATGTGGGGGGGGGGGTCAAGGATGTGGGTGGGGGGGCTTTAAATTTAGTGTGTGGCACAGTGAGTGGGGCCAAGTCTGGTGAAAGGCATGTGGGGGGGGGGGGGGGTACTTCCAAAGAAAGCATGTGGGGTGGGGGGCATCTAGCCAAGGGCGTGTGGAGTGAGGTACAACTGGCCAAGGATTGGGGGGGGGGGGGGGCCCTTCGGGTGAATAGTGTGATACGGGTCTGATGGAGAGCTTGACAGGGATTAGTGGAACATACAGCAGTATCTATGCCAAAAACAAAATAAATTGTTCTTACAAGAGATTCTGGCTGATGTGCCAATGGAGAAGGAGAAGAAGCAGAAGCAGTCGTCATCGTTTTTGGTGGAAGACCATAATTAGTTTCCCAGAATTCATCGTCCAGTTTCAGTGATGCAGCTTCTTCATTATATTTCACCAATTCTGGCAGACCACGGTGTCTTACACGACAGTGCTGCTTTATAGCCATTTCAGTAGACCCTCCTTGGCGACAATGTCCACACAGCCACCTGTGAATACAAACAATGAAAATTGGATTTACGGAATAGATCTGTACAATTCCTAATTCTAGCAGTATTGTTTGAATCAGTGGTATCACTTTTGTATAATCAGGGGAAACAAATTTTGAGGTAGGTCAAAACAAATATGACTAAATGGGTCTCGAAGACGAAGCAGGCAACAAGTGCCACTGTGGTGAAGTCCTGGACACGGAACATCTGCAACTCCCCCACAAGACGTACCCTTGATGACGTATGGCTTCAACTGTGCTTCTCCAGACATTTAATTCAGTAGATAATTTTGACATTTGTTAATGATTATTGTGGCTGCCCTGAGAATGGTAACTTATATTCTAGTGGATTTGTACTCTGAATAATGATTGTTAATTATTGTGTTTTCCATATTGCTTTTAGCTGTAATATTTTCTTAAGGGCTTCACCAGTATGCCATCATCTTTGACAGTATTCATCTGATGACCTTTAAGTACACATAATAATGAAAAGTTTTGCTGGGAAAATTATTTACACTGTTTACGTTCTCCTTTCATCAATCTTAAGAAAGTTACTTTCCTTGTCTTTTTAGGCTGACAAAGGAGTCTCACATGATTCGGAATGTTTCTCTGCCAGGCTTTCTCAAAATCAAAATATAGAAACATATTGTTTTTAAATTCACTGAAAATCTGTTTGTATTACTACCTCCAAATGGATCAAGTTGGAAAGGGTGAAAAGAGGTTATCTGGCAGTTACTGAACAGTTCTGTGAATTCTGCCTTAAGTCAGTCAAGATGATCAGGCATTCCAGGTTCTGATGGAGGTTGGCGAAGATGTGTCACTACTCCAGAAATCATTGCAAAAATGGTCATGGAGGATCACCAATTGGAAGTGCGTGAAATTGCTCACGCTTGCCAGATGTCATCTGAATGGATATATCACATTTTAAAACTGAAGAATTAGAAACGAAAACATTATCTGCAAGATGGGTGCCGTGACTCTTGCCACACCTGCTTTATTCACCTGATATGGCTCCATCAGACTTTCATCTCTTCCCAAAACTGAAAATTTTTCTTGGTGGAAGAAGATTCACTTCGAACAAAGAATTGATAGCCGGAGTTGGCAACTAGGAGGAAACTCATTTTCGAGATAGGATCAAGGCACTGGAACATCGTTGGACCAAGTGCATTAATCTACAAGGAGAATACAGTGAAAAATTAAAAAAAGTTTCAGCTATGCAAGTACTTTTTTTCTATTCCATTCCGAGAACTTTTCAAACACCCTCGTACAACACCATCTGCCTATCAAATTTTATTCCCTTGCTTCTCTAAAAAATAGTTTGTGGGAATTACACTTACTTTGCTGTACACATGTGGTTCATTCTAATGTGCAATTTCAGTCCGCGCACATTAACACACTTTGTACCGCAATCCATGCATGTTATTTTTGGTTCCTTTGATGTGGTTTCTGTAAAATCAAAAAGGAAAATTTAGACTTATTTCAAATACTTTTCATAATTTATGTATAGAGAACATAGCCTCACAAACGAACAGAGGAAACACAGTACAAACTCACTTAACAATGTAAAGTGACAACTACTTTGAATGAGAACAAATATTTTCAGTATGGAAAGAAACTAAGAGCCAGCTGAGAATTAATAACTAACATCTATACTGTATGCCAACCAGAAGTATTTATTTCTCTGATCCTTTTGCAAACAATATTTTGGACCCACACTACATACCCGCAGAATTAATGCAATATCTTTTATGTAAGTTATTTTTAACTCTGAACTAGAAACATTACAAACATGGAATATTTTTATTGAGTTAACATGGAAGTTACATGTATGAGGTCTGCTACAAGATTCATACAACTCTAGGCAAAATTCTGGTACATATACCGCAGTATCAGTAAAATAGCATTTGCAACAAAGTAACCATGCCTGCATCTAATGAGAGATATTATCGTATTTGCTGAGTGGTTAAAAGGAGAAAAAAGTAAAAGGTTTACCAACATACTTGGTGTAGTGGATAAGTACATGTTCTTTTAGAATGCTCTGGGCGCCTAACTTGGAAACTAAGCTAAACCACTTTTCTGAATATATTACAAAGTATAACGGCAAAAGATCTACAGCTCAAATGATAATTAAATGTTTATTAACAAGAATTAAAAAATATTAGCTTATTTTTTTAATAAAAGAAAGAAAAAATTATTATACTAATCACTTAACTTCACTGGCACCTAAATTATGCAGAATTTGGAATATCAAAACGAAAGTAGATAAATCTCATTAAATTTACACACAGCACTTTGTAGATGAGCAATGTTAGCCTACACAATACAAGTACCTGTGAAATACAGACAAAATCTTGATTAGTAGGCTGAGGGCTCTTCTTTCACATGAAATACAGCTTTGTCAAATGTGTGACAAACATATACAAATCATACGGTACAGCCAGGGGGAACGCAACCACTGTTTCTGGAAAAAGGTCACTGACTAAGAAAGTGTCATTGGAGGAAATCAAATGTGCCACAGTTTATGCAAAATATTCCAGAACGGCTACATCGTACGAAGATTTGAGGTCTGAAGGGCCACATCAGAAGGAAAACATCACAGTGTTCATTAAAACGGTCTTTAACAATTCCAGACACACGAATGGGAGCATAAACATGCTGGTCACCAGGGAACGCAGTTTGCAGCTTTGGGTGAAGATGGTCAATGCAGAATAATAACGTAATCCTGCCCTGCAACTCACTAAAACAGAACAAGTGGGACAAGACCACTGTGCAACATAGCATCCCATAGTACCGTAGAATTACTGTCATGTTTCCAAAGTGCCCCTCTGATCCACAGTGCCCTGTGATTATACATCAACAGGATTATTAAAAGGAGCACTAAAATGAGTGCATGATCAGTCACCTGAATACTCAAGGACGAATAACCATTTGACATTCATGAAACAGGTTTTTGGAAACTTCGCAATGATATTACCCTTATCAAAGTGACAGACACCATGAACTGACAAGAGGAAACTCGGGTGATCTTTCTAGATGCCTGCAAAGCTTACAAAAAGGTCTATTTCAACAACTTGCATAAAGAAAATCAAATTCTCTGTAATATAAACTCAGTCACAGGCCTTACTGGGCTCTTCAGTATGGACCGACTGCTGTGACATCCTCCATCAATGGCATCACTGAATCTGATACGGAGGGATGTGGGGGCCAACACACCGCTGTCCCAGCCACTGTCACTTTTCAGGACCTAGACCTGCTACTTCTTATTCAATTAGTTCCTCAATTGACCTCATGAAGCTGAGTGCATCCAGGTCCATGCCCTTCCACCATGGAAAAATCCCTCGACGAACCAGCAGTCAAAACTGGGGCTTCATATGGCAGTCAGCCATACTGACCACACAAGTATGGAGTGGACCTGGATTCTCTGTGACAGATCAGAAATTGTTTCAGTATTACCTTGTGTAATGACAATCAGAATGGCTGGTAAGTCCCCCCTGACCCATGATTCTGGACAACTTTTCCACACACTTCCTATGTCCGAAACATAACAGTCCTTTAATTCTTTTCCTTCACCCTTCTCCTTCCTGTTCAACCCTTCTGCCACAAGGAGTCACTGACTCTGAAAGCTTGCAAATTTCAATACCATTTTACATGCATGTTCTCCTGCCACTGCCTGGTGAGTAGATTTCTTACCTATCCGATTGCATTATATATTCTGAACAGTACACATTGGAAGAAATGCAAAAGATGCAATGGGAGAACACAGTACCAGGGTATGTATTAGGGTCATCATCATTTTGTCATATATAAGTGGCTATCTTCCATACCACCTCATTTTAACTACCATCTGTACATTAACACATTTTAGGTGTATATGAGTGGCAGACCAAAATGTTTAAGAGCAGCTATAAAGTTGATATTCAAGCAGTTTATGACAGCTAACAGACCAGTATTTACAATGAACCTTAAATAAATTGCACGAAAACATAGTTCAACAATTCATCACTTCACACCTGCACATATTTCTTCTGCACATCATACAAAACGATACAGGAATTCCTTTCAGTTACTCATAGAACTTGGTAGAATGTTGAATGAACTGGAGAGAAGGTAATGTATTTGCATGCTAGAAGAAACATGCATTTCTTCAGATGTTACAAAATCACAGAAATCTTTTTTTTTTCTTCTCCTTCTTCTTCAGAGACCTCAACATGAATATGGCACAGGGTCCAGTTTTATTCAGTTTTGGTAATGGTAATTGGGATGTATTACAAAAGCATCCAAGCCCAACAACAATTCTCAGTCCTAAATTCCAGTGACAGGTTCATTACAAATGTACCACTATGATCACATTACCACTTCCTGCAGATGACAGTCTGTACATGTGATGACAATGTTCTGTTTGGCATAACGACACTCCTGGAATCCACCCAAAGTACTTGTGGCACGTCCTTCAATATTGCAAGCACTGTACTACTGATTAATTTCAGAGGCATTAAACACCAATATAGCTGTAAGTGTGCCTTTCCTTCTGACTGAATCCTATACTCCATAAGCAGTGCCTCAATATTGTTACCCAAAATCTCAACACAGTGTTTCATCCCCCCCCCCCCCCCCCTACCCCCGGTCCTCCTCTTTTTTTCTGTCTTTCCTACTTGTCTTAGAAATCTATTTTGAATTGTAGTTATTCAGGAATAAATTGTTTATGTACTTTTACATTTTAACTTTATCATCTAAAAGTATGTATATGTTATGGTCTTTAATGCACACACTGGATTGGTGCAGCATTCTACACTCTTTCCTCCCAATTCAAATCAGTATCTACTTAATAGTTATCCAATCTATCAACCCAATTTCCATAATTTTTCTGTAGCACCATTTTTCATAAGCTTTTATTCTCTTCTTGACTGAATTGTTCACCATCCACATTTCACTTACTTACAAGTCTACACTCCTGTCAAATACTTTCAGGAAAGGTTTCGTAATACTTAAATTTATATTCAGTGTCAAAAAATTTCTCATTTTCAGAACTGCTTTTCTTCCAAGTGCAGGTCTACATGTTATATCCTCCCTATTTCAGCCACTGTCAGTTGTTTTGCTGCCAAAATAGTAAAACTAATCTTCTACTTTTAGTGTCTCATTTCCTAATATAATTCCCTCAGTATCTCCTGATCTGATGTGACTACATTCAATTACCCTTGTTTTACTTTTGCTGATATTCATCTTGCATGTTCTTCAAGAAATTATCCACCCAAGGTCGTGCAGTCTCTGACAGAATTGTAATGCCATAGGCAAACACAGTTATTAGTTCTTGCTCCTGAACTTCACTTCCCTATCCAAAATTCTCTTTGGTTTTCTTTAGTGCATGCTCAGTCTACAAACTGAATAATATTGGGGGAGAGGCCACAAATGTGCCTCAGTCCAGCCAAAATACTGCTTCCCTTTCATGTTCTTCAACAGCTATAATTGCAGTATGGTTTTTGTATAGGTTGTAGATAAGCTTTTGCTCCCTAAATTTTATCCGCTGATACCTTACGGATTTCAAGGAGTGGAGTACAGTCAACATTCTTATAAGCCTTCCTTAAATCTACTAATGCTGTAAGCTACATCACAGGATCAGTATTGCCTTACATTTTCCTACATTTCTCTGAAACCCAACCTGCTCTACCCAATGTCGACTTCTAGCAGTATTTCCATTCTTTTGTAAATAATCTATGTTAGTACTGTGTGCCACTGAACCAATCATTTAGTAATATTCACACTTGACACCTGAATTCTTTGTAATTTTAAGTATTACATTCTTCATGAAGTCAGAATTTTTTGCCTCCTCCATACATGCAGTAATTTTGTCATAGTACAGGGTGTCCAACATAGGACACTGAATTTAAAGTTAACTAACAAGAAAACGAAGGTTGATAGAAGAATGCAACAAACAGTACGTGTTTTGTGAAAGTTGTTAGAATTACGCATGGAAGTTTCAAAGTAGTAGTTACAATGCTTTTTCGATGGAAGAGGTTGAAATCGTGTATTCCACCGAACAATGTGTGCTTGTAGTATTAGAATATTACAGGTTATTAACACAGTGCAACAAGGTGCAGTATTCAAACATGATTTAATATTCCAGAAAGACCCAATGTGAAAACTATCCACAAGCTCTTCACTGAATTCGAAGAGCCATGTAGCATGGCTGATAGTAATGTTGGCCCCAGGCAAGCGGTAGTTACTCCTGATTATGTTGCCAGTTTCTGGACTTATTCATCAAAATCTGCCTCACAAATTTCAGCAGAGACTGGTTTAAAGTGTTCCAGCATGCTTACAATGCTGAGAAACAGTCTACATGTTCCCATTCAAAATCTGTACCTGCACCCAATACATGACAAAGGCCTAATTTTGCGAACCAGAGTCTCACAATGGCTGATAATGAATGATTTAATATTGGCTGCTTCAGGTTCACAGGTCAAGCACATTTCCAACTGAATGGATTTGTGATTTTCAGGTTCCGAAAATCCGCATGTGTGTGTGTGTGTGTGTGTGTGTGTGTGTGTGTGTGTGTGAAGGGAAACCACTGCAATCCCCAAAAGTTACTGTTTGCACTGCAGTATGCAGCAGTGACATTATCAGCCTTTTTTCATTTTATGATCAATAATTAGCTAACATTAAACTGCTATGTTGGAACAATCTGTCACCACACAAGAAGTTTTTGAAATTCAACCAGGCACCATGTGGTTCATGCACGATGTGGCCCAATCACAATGAGGTTTTTCACTTTGTTGCTGAATACTTCCGGAATAGAAACGTTGCACTGGATTATTTTAAATTTACGGATGAAGGCATTGATTGGCCTCCAAATTCACTTGATCTGCCTTCTTGTGACTACTTTTTGTGAAGCACATTGAAAACCATCGTCTACTGGAACTACCCCACCACACTGGACGAGCTCGAATTGTCGATCCATGTGGTAACTGAATCCATTTTCACTGAGGCACTGCACAACGTGTATGTAAATTTGATTGTTCGCTTGCAAAATCTCTCTGTTGTGAATGGTGGACATTTGACTTGACTGATGTGACTGCAAAGACTGCTTGCAGAGGACAAGTTTGTTTATGCATGCTGATGTGAGCTGAGCTGTACACCATACAGCGGCATGCATTAGCAGCTTCCTTAACTAATACTTCAAAACTTCTACATAAAATTCTCACAGCTTTCACAAAATAAAGATTTGTTTGTCACATTGATCTGTCAATATTTCTTTCATATTATTTAATTTTAAAATCTAGAAGTCCTTTGTCATATCAGTAATTCTGAGGGAATGTTGTCTATTCCAGTTGCCTTGTTATGGCTTAGATCTTTCAATGTTCTGTCAAATTTGTCTTACAGTATGTATACACAGACACCACAAAATATAAGGTGCCCCTTAGATGGAGGATAGGGACGCTGATGGTCAACATCTGGCTTGGTTGGTAATCAGCTGAATAAGTAAATTAAATTTGATGATCATTCCACAATGATACTGTCTTCTGTCTCCTGGGTTTCTACTAAAATTTATTCAGATTTAATTCAACTGACATTTTGTCATGGAACCGCTGCCATTTATTCAAAATATTGACTGCTTCTCAGAAATGTTGACTCAACTACAAATACAGTAAAACCAATAAAGATCTGACTTGACTTCATTATGATCAGACATTGTATGGCTGTGGGCTTTCTGTCATATACCGCTGATAAAATCTTCTTAGGATTCCACTCCAGTGGCTGCATCATAATGCTGCGACATTTCAATGAGTGCCACTCTCATCATCTTGAAAAGAAGATGAGTGACACTCATTAAAACATTGTGGAATTTCAATGCAGCCACACAGATGGAAGCCCGTGAAGATTTCTTCAACAGCTGATCTCTACATTTATGGAACAGACTTGCTTGTTGTCATTACACGAATGGTAACTTAATTTCATTGTGTGTTCTCCACAGAACCGCAAGCATAAGGTTCAAGGTTTGTACGTATATATGCATACTTACTCTTCTTATGTTCTGGTGATGAGGTAAAGTCCTGCTTCTTTTCTAGACCAGGATCTTCAATATCTGACCCCTTAGGAGATGATACTGGCGAACCAGGAGGCAAGGGCTCTGACAAATCAAGCATCGACGTCTGCGACAATGCCCTAGCCAGCAAGGCAGCTGCCCGCTTTGTCGGCTGAGATGTAGTAGCAGAAGCAGCATCTTGTTCTTCCTTTCCACTGCTACCTGGACTGCCAGTTCCACCTACATGTACTTCTTGCAACTGAGTTTCTGAATGGCTCCTCTTTATTCCCACTGGAAGAGGCTTCCTCAATGGCTGATTAGTTTGGGATTCTATTATCTGCTGCTTCATTAGTGAATACTGTGTTGTCAGTACCTTTTCCACCTGCGCGTACACAGTCAATAGAGTTTATTATTAATGTCATGATTAACATATACTGTTATTTGTGAAAATTAAGAATTTTATCCATGTAATAGCAGAAGTAGAAAGTATAATACAGTATACTTCTCTCTCTCTCTCTCTCTCTCACTCACACACACACACACACACACAAAATTTATTCAGATGTACAGTCAATTATTAATTCTACTTTTGTAACACTTTCAATAAAATTAACATTCGGAATTGCACTAATGGGTGAACACAATCTCGTTAAGTATCGTTTGCACAGAAAGAACAAAATCAAACAAGTGAACAAGCATCAGCAAATAGAACTTTCTCTCAGGTATAAACAGACGATGAGCGTGAATGAACAGCATTCCGTCACATTCTCTTTGGATTCACAGGTGCTCACTTGGGTTCCACACTTTTCAGTCTTTCCTTACATCAACTAAGGCAGTTCACCTATTGTCTGATTCTGCTCAGTTGTGTACGAACACTGCTTCTGGAGAAGGGTGGGAAAAAAAGAAAAAAATAGCTCTTTATTTCCTTAAGCCATTAACACAGAACTTGCTTCATCACTAACAGTATGCTCACCCAAAAACAGTAGTCCTACCAGTTTTCAATGTTTTACAAGTAACTAGTATCACACCAGCTGAAATCTATGAGATGATGATTTGATTGGCGTCGGGAGGAAAAATGCAATGTCCACAGTGTTCCCACATAGCTATGTAAATAGCTTTAGAATAAGTACAAATAATTGTTTATGTCAGGTCAATCATGTTTATTTTTGTTCCCTCTGGTATAAAGAAGACTTTAGAAGTAACAGAAACAGCTTGTAACTTGTTTGTTCATGTCATCCTGAGAAATCCATTTTAAAAGACCTGGTGGCCTTCCTGATACTGCAATAGCTGGGCAACAATATGAAATGACTAAACTATAACATGCAGAAAACTACAATTGCCCAATGTCTCAAATATTTAAACCTTCACACAAGAGTAAATTCAACTCACTGGTGAATAGACAAAACTGAATAGAATGCAGATTAGTGTGTCACTAGACCAGTGAGTATGATTACCTATTTATCAACAATAACAACACCAGGAAGTAAAGCCTCCTCCATTCTGCTTTGTGTGTCAGTTAGCTACAACACAAGTATTTGAACAAAAGTAACTATAAATGCCTATGCTACAACTCTGGTATTCTTCTGCTTCAAGTAGATATTACAATTATGCAAGATAGTTGGACATTTTGTGGTTGATGAGAATGAGAGTAATGACGACAGTGATGGCCAGTGTGGCAGGTACAGAGAATTTGTGATTAAAGAGAAAGGCTAAAATGATTTATACAATACCAATTTGAACTGAACCAATTAGCAAAGATGCAAAGGTTTTTTTCCCAAATTTGTCATTTAAAAAATAAAAGGTCAGCTTATATTCACAGATTAAACTATTGCAGTGGAGGCCAACATATTTATGTCATTTAATAGAGTATATAAGGGTCGTATTCCATTTACAAATGAAGCTTTGACTATTAGGTCACGTGCACATTTATTTTGAAGAACTTAGAAAGACAAGGGCATGGTTGAGCAAACAATACTAGTGTTCGAATATGCTCAGGATTTCCTGATACTCTGGTGCACACACTATGGTATCAACATTGCTCAAACAATCAAGTGACATCCGACACACACAGCGCTAGTGCAAGGGATATATGAGCAACTATGAACTAGCCACTACAACAGGCTCTTGCTCTGCTTGAAATGTGACCATTTTGTGAAACACAGGAGGAAACAACATTAAATTCTGTCATCTTACAAACTCTTGTTGTACCTGAACAAGTTTGCAATGCAAGTTCTCATACATGTATGGATACCAAATACAAACATAGCAATCTTTTTTTTTTATCAAGTTCTCTTCCAAAAAATAATATTTTTGAATCACTGAAACACATCCTATAATGAATGACAATATACACAGACATATGAAGACTGCTTTTAAAGCTTAAAATAATGATTTACAAAATTTTGAAAATCACCAATAATAAAATCCCAAGTATACTCATGCACTAGACTTTTACTACAATATTCTGAAACTTGAAGTCATTTTTTTAGTTTCTGTGTAGCTGTGAAGTCTAGCCATGTATTTCGCAACTGTTTCCTGTAAACATATATCTTTGAGCACAACGGATGTATTTATCTCATACCACTAGCGAGCACAGTCATTCTCAGTTCCTCATCCATGTGCAAATAATGTCTACTACGCTCACACTCTTTGGTTAGCATGCACTTGGTGGCAAGTCTTACACTCTGCAACCTTTGTTATGCTACACACCTTTTTTCTGTGGCAGGAGCACCGTCGAATCGCACCAGCATTTTTCCAGTACGTAACAAGTGGGCATGCGAGTAAGTAGGTGTATGGAGCTAAAGGTGTTGGTTGGATCATAAAGATGGGGGATCAGTGGCATTAAAAGTTAAAGATGGTGTTGAGAGGAAGAATTGTACTAAGAAGTCGAGCAGCTATTAATGAAAAATTGTATGTGGGCCTATAAAAGTTCAGCAGAATGAATGAGTGTCAGCCTTTCTAGTGCAAATGTAACTGAAGTTACTGGTTACTATTTACGAGACTTAAGGAACTTTAGGAATCTGTACTAAAAAGCTGAAACTAATACCAATAAAAGAATAAAGATGAGTTAAGTGGTGACTTCTCTGGAATGATAAATTACAAGTGTGTGTTACAAGAGTGTGGGAATGGAAGGTAGGGTTAGTAAGATTCGTTGTTGGCAAACTATACAAGTTCATATACATCATGTCATCTTTTATAACAGATCCTGATCATGTCTAAACACCAATGGGTGGCCATTCATTACACACACATCACAAACAGTACATCGACTGTTTATTTGTGTGTCTGACATAATATGTACTACGTCATCACCTTAAAAGTCTGATCGCCAAACAACTAAATAAACACCAATATATCTAAAATTCCAAAGGGAGACCTTACATTGTTTAAGCAACAAACCAAAGTGTGACATTTTCTTATTATGCTAAATGGTACCTAAAACTTCTGATATTTGTGCATCATTAATATTTGCTCTTCAGTATGGATAATGCAAGATTTTAAAATAATATCTAGTGACGATCGTATATAGAACAACTCACCCATTCTTCGATTTCTTTGTCTGGTGGAAGTGCAGCTATGGCTTCAGGTTTGTGGTTCTTATCATGAACTTTTGCCGAATGCTTCTGAAGATGACTGCGACTGCAAGACATCAGTCGACAATGTGTGCATACCCACCTGTGAACACAATTACAGGAAACTCAACCAAATATGTTCACATGCTCCCACATCTACACAGATACGACAAAGGTCTTACAAGGTACTTTCAGAATTAACTGGAGTTAACCAAAAAAATTAAGAGTAATTATCAATAACCAAGTTCTATGATTCCTTTTTAACACCTGGGGACAGTTGAAGAGTCTTTGCCAGATATTTACAGGCCTGATATACGAGGGAAGATCAGAAAGTAATGTACAATAATTTAATAAAAAGTTTAACAGGTAACAAAACAAAAAGAATCACAAATGAACTTACATCTTTTAGCTACTTGTCTACAAAGTCACCCAACTTCCTGTGGGGTTGGAGTTGTTACCAGGTGCCCGCAGTGTGGCCGATCACATAGCCCTCTTGTAAGAATGCACACCAACTGGAAACATTGCTACAATCCACTACAGTTGTCCCCATACACACCACACATGCGCCTGTGAATTTCACACTGTTTATGTCCTTTTGGCCCATAAATATCAAACTACACTTCACTGCTCTTCATAAGTTGGCACCACTAACATGTGTGTCAAGTTTGTTTTGTAGTTCAGGCTTCTCTTGCTAGAGCTGCACATGAAAACAAAACACCCACTGTTGCACAAATTTGATCGTCATGAAATTACAAAATTCCAGCTGCAATACCAAGAGAGAAAAAAATTACTCTGCATTACTTTCCAATCCTCCCTCACATACAGGGTGTTACAAAAAGGGACGGCCGAACTTTTAGGAAACATTCCTCACACACAAAGGAAGAAAATATGTTATGTGGACATGTGTCCGGAAATGCTTACTTTCCATGTTAGAGCTCATTTTATTACTTCTCTTCAAATCACATTAATCATGGAATGGAAACACACAGCAACAGAACGTACCAGCATGACTTCAAACACTTTGTTACAGGAAATGTTCAAAATGTCCTCCGTTAGCGAGGATACATGCATCCACCCTCCGTCGCATGGAATCCCTGATGCGCTGATGCAGCCCTGGAGAATGGCGTATTGTATCACAGCCATCCACAATACGAGCACGAAGAGTCTCTACATTTGGTACCGGGGTTGCATAGACAAGAGCTTTCAAATGCCCCCATAAATGAAAGTCAAGAGGGTTGAGGTCAGGAGAGCGTGGAGACCACGGAATTGGTCCGCCTCTACCAAATGATCAGTCACGGAATCTGTTGTTGACAAGCGTACGAACACTTCGACTGAAATGTGCAGGTGCTCCATCGTGCATGAACCACATGTTGTGTCGTACTTGTAAAGGCACATGTCCTGGCAGCACAGGTAGAGTATCCCGTATGAAATCATGATAACGTGCTCCAATGAGCACAGGTGGAAGAACATGGACCCAATCAAGACATCACCAACAATGCCTGCCCAAACGTTCACAGAAAATCTGTGTTGATGACGTGATTGCACAATTGCATGCGGATTCTCATCAGCCCACACATGTTGATTGTGAAAATTTACAATTTGATCACGTTGGAATGAAGCCTCATCCATAAAGAGAACATTAGCACTGAAATGAGGATTGACACATTGTTGGATGAACCATTCGCAGAAGTGTACCCGTGGAGGCCAATCAGCTGCTGATAGTGCCTCCACACGCTGTA
The DNA here is from genome assembly GCF_023898315.1 of Schistocerca nitens. Classification (NCBI taxonomy): domain Eukaryota; kingdom Metazoa; phylum Arthropoda; class Insecta; order Orthoptera; family Acrididae; genus Schistocerca; species Schistocerca nitens. The sequence goes on along the minus strand of NC_064622.1, from coordinate 84,214,724 downwards.
CATGGTACGGAAACAACTGGTTCTCCCGTAGCACTCTCCATACAGTGACGTGGTCAACGTTACCTTGTACAGCAGCAACTTCTCTCACGCTGACATCAGGGTTATCGTCAACTGCACGAAGAACTGCCTCACCCACTGCAGGTGTCCTCGTCGTTCTAGGTCTTCCCCAGTCGCTAGTCATAGGCTGCAATGTTCCGTGCTCCCTAAGATGCCGATCAATTGCTTCGAACGTCTTCCTGTCGGGACACCTTCGTTCTGGAAATCTGTCTCGATACAAATGTACCGCGCCATGGCTATTGCCCCATGCTAATCCAAACATCAAATGGGCATCCGCCAACTCCGCATTTGTAAATATTGCACTGACTGCAAAACCACGTTCGTGATGAACACTAACCTGTTGGTGCTACGTACTAATGTGCTTGATGCTAGTACTGTAGAGCAATGAGTCGCATGTCAACGCAAGCACCGAAATCAACATTACCTTCCTTCAATTGGGCCAACTGGTGGTGAATCAAGGAAGTACAGTACATACCGACAAAACTAAAATGGGGTCTAACATGGAAATTAAGTGTTTCCGGACATATGTCCACATAACATCTATTCTTTATTTGTGTGTGAGGAATGTTTCCTGAAAGTTTGGCCGTACCTTTTTGTAACACCCTGTATACTTGGTAAATATCTGCTTAGAGTAGTTTGACGTGATGCGAAGCTCAATTTATGGTATAATCGCACATCCAAGTAACTGGCTTCAGTTTGACTTGTTACATGAGAATCCTGTATTCTTATCACTGAACTGCTTTGTGGAACTATTGAAAGTTTGGTTTTCTCAGACGACTGCTTCACTCTGTCCAACATGGTTTTGGCCCTAATTCAAATATCATTTCTGTATTTTGCCAACAGTTTTGTAATTATATACTTACAGTAGTACACCAAGTAATCATCTACCAGCCGCAGTCACTGTATTTTCCATAAATAGGAGAACAATGAAGGCTGATGGTCTTCATGTCAATTTTCATGTTGATGAATGAGAGAGAGAGAGAGAGAGAGAGTTGAAGACTATAATATCTCATTTGAAAGCTGTACGTAAATCCATTATTGTTACACTGTGCAATATACAATATTTTTAACTTTTTCCTAAACGTCATTCTCATCTCTTTTTTATCCTATTTTAATATCTGCCACGTCTTTCTTTCCTAATTTTCTGAACCACGTTTCTTTCCTGTTCGTTAATCCAAATCTTCAATCACTTCATGCATCTCTCTCCATTTACCACTTTGTTAACTTCAGATGTGGCATTTCTGTTGCTTATCCCACCTGAATTTTCTCTCTCATCTCCTTTTTTGACAGGTAAGCTTGAAAACCTTTTCTACTTGTTTCTATCCTGTTATCAACCCTAACACAGTTGATAACCCTGGTGTTTAGTGCTTAACATTTCTCTTAACCGAGCATGTAGCTGTACTATACTACTTAAATCTTACTACAGTAGCTGTGAAATAGGTAATATTAACAGTGTCCCCATTGTTTAAAAAATAGAAAACATACAATATTAGAACCTACATCAAGCATTAATTTTACAGTATTTATGATTTTCATTTGCAAAAACAATGACATTTCCACAACTGGAAAAGAACAATACATAAGTACTCACTTGGAATAATTCAGCTCTCTGTATAAGTGATCTCTCATATCACCCCGGAACTTTGTTTTGTATCTTTCACACAATGTACAAACATATAAGTTGCCTGCAGCTGGTTTGCCATAGGGGCCAAATGCTCCCACTAGGTCTCTATCATTATCTTCAGACTGCTTATTTGTGGATTCCTCCTGCATATCCTGTTTTATTTCAGATTTTATTTCCTTCTTAATTTGACTGCTTCCAGATGTGGGTGTACGTTGGAGGGCACTGTCTGCATTTTCCTTCTTTACTTGCAACTGAAAATAATTTCACTATAATGAGCATTTTCAAACAATTTATGCCAAAGTATATTTCCAATTACACCTGTTAAATAAAATGCAGGAGAGTTTCAGTTTACCAGAAAGGCTTTACAAACAGTGAGTGAATTGTATCAGACATACTCCGTTGTCACAGTCACTAATCACACCCTGCAGGGAACACACGGAGAAATCTGATAATGGGGTACGAGAGCAACAGCAAAGTCATAATAAATTGTAAATCAATTGCTTCTCAACAGATTAGATTTATTTAGTTGCTGAAAATGTGAAGTTCATGTTATGACAAAAAAATTAGAGGTGGGATGTGATTATGTATATGTCTTAAAATATTGCAGCTCAGAGTCATGAACTATGTGAATGTCACATCTACTGAATGCTTGTTCATCCTCAACTGCATAAAAAGTATCAGTGCTCATTGAAAAATAAATATCTATCTTTACAACAAACTGATAACTTATTCTTGAAAATTATCAGTATAGTCATTTAAATAATATGCAAGCAGCATGTTTTTAAAGTACTGGTTTTTCTGCTTATTTGACTGTGTAAAATTTAGTGTGTCATCCACAAACAGTTTATAGCAAATCAATTACAATTTCTAATGAAGTATCTAACAACTGCTTTTCCTTGCCAGTATATACCATTAATTGTTCTGGATCACCAGATATTCTCTCATTCATAATAGAATTCATCGAAAACTATGAATGGGTCACTCCAGCTGTGTGTGTGTGTGTGTGTGTGTGTGTGTGTGTGTGTGTGTGTGTGGGCGCGCGCATGCGCGCTCATGTATATGTATGTACATATATACATACTTAATGTGGAAAAAGACGGCAGTAGCTCTAAAGTTAACTAAGAATATGTGACATTAGGTATTATTGTGCAACACATAGCAATCAGCAAATAGCAAGTGATTGCCATTTTGTTTATTCTATATTGGGAGTTCATTAATTACAGCAAATCATTAAAATAGCACTAGGCTTTCTGTACAAATTACAGTTTCTAAACAGGAACATAAATTGTTTGAGAAGAGACAGAGTTAACTTTTCCATACAAAGCTGCAGTAGACAGGCACAAACTAAAGGTGATAAAGAAAAGCAGCTTTCAGTAAAAGATTTCAAAATGTAGGATGGAACTACACTGTTTGAAGCCCATACTAGAAAAATCACCCACAAAATTGAAGTATGACATGACAACAGAGACCTCAAGTATGAAATGCTGGTTATCCTGGCAGTGATTTTCCACTGTCCAGAACTATTTACTACTGTAAATACAATACGGATTACATCTTGTTACGTAACATTATGCTGGGCTGAAACATGCCACAAAATTCTCTGCTAGGTCAATAATTTTCAGAGATCATGCCCAATATCATGATCATCCTAACCACTAATCACCCCTACCACAAGTAATATTTGCACAAATCAATGATACAGAGGGCTTTATCAGCATGATACAGCCGCCGGTTAGCTACGGCATTCAGGTCAGATCTTATTCAACAGGTTAAGCAGATGTACACAAATATTTGGTTTTATCCACCTATGATTTGTGTGTTGAGTACATAGGCTCCCCCCCCCCCCCCCCTCTCTGCATATTTCGGGCCAGCACATCTACGTGCATGTTTCATAGACCCTGTTTCACCTAGGAAGTTATCTGTAAACGAAACATACAAGGTATTGCACACAGTCAAAGCACTAGCAGTTGCCATGTCAACCAGGGGCACAAGTCTCGCCATTATATGATGTACAAGTCACAGCACACAGTGCTGCAGTCACAGGCACTAAATTACATCCACACGGTCACATGATCATGTGATACCACACACGTACCCTTCCGTAGGCGTGAACTTAAGTTGGCACTCTGCCCATGGAGAGGCAGTTACAGCCTGAGCTCTGAGCAACCAACAACCACATCAAGTCACCACTACGGTCACCACCTGCTGCTTCCACTTCACTTCACTATCCGCCAAGATGCTGTGCTGCCCTCATGCTGAGCCACATCCGACGTTGCACTTCTACCAGCCATTCTGAGGTCACTGCTTTGCAGTATTTGTTGTGACTCCCCCATGCTCACTGCCTTGTGGGACAGTGCTGTTACCAGTAGATGGCCGCCAAGCTCTCATCCTCATATGACTGTGTCATCACAGCACTTACTACTCATCACACGACTGACTACGAGTTACCAACCTAGTGGAACTGTGTTACCGTTAATCTTCCCTGTTCCTCAATGCACTGCTGGTCTCAAGTTATGTAGACCTTACTCTGAGAGGTTGTACTCAGCTTAGTTCCTGTACTAAACAGTTGTTATTGCAAAGTGTGTGTCTCACTTCAGTTAAGTCTCGCTCCTCTAGAAGGGGATAGAAAAGTATGTATATACATTGATTACAAACAATTTGCAACACCATGTCACACTGTGTATGCTGTATCACAATTATTGTGATATTTATGCCTACTTCACCCTCCATACACACAAGAGGTGGCTACACGGCTTCCAGGAGCTGTGTGGAGGGGATGGGGTGGTTTTTTAGGTTACAGGGTCTCGGTAAAGTGCAGAAAGGGTTTCAGTTTCAAAACTTGCAGGACAAGCACAGGAAGAGGTTAGCCATAGCAAAAATCAATACTATAGTTGCAAACTGTCATAGCTTTGTTGGGGAATAAGCAGTGCTCCAAGTGCTAATAGAAAGCACTAAATCTCCTGTCGTTATAGGTATGAAAGCTGGCTAAAACCAAAAATAAGTTCAGTAGAATTTTTTACGAAGAACCTAATGGTGTTCAGAATGGATAGATTCAACACAGTTGGTAGTGGAGTGTTTATTGTTGTCACAAGTAATTTACATTGTAGTGAAATGGAAGCAGATAGTTCCTTTGAGTTAGTATGGGAAGAGCTTACACCTGACAACCGGAACAAAAACACCCCCAACTCAAATGGTACAGGTGCTGAACAGTTGGAAGAAAACATGACACTAATTTCAAACAGGTACCCCACTCATACAATTATAGTTGGTGGTGACTTCAATCTACCCACGAAATGTCTGTGAAAGTACACGTTTAAAATCAAAGGTAGGCATAAAAAGCCATCTGAAATTGTACTGAAAGTTTTCTCAGAAAATTGACCTCTTAGCAACAAATAAGGAGCATCATGACAGATCAGTAATTATTGTAGCTGAGTACCATAACATCCAAACCCACCCAAAATTAATGATAAATACATCTTTTTTAGAAAAAGCAGATAAAAATTCACTCAACACCTTCCTAAGACAAAGTCTTCTCTTTTTCCAATCTGACTATGTACGCACAGAGCAGATGTGGATTAAATTAAAAGAAATATTAATTATGGCAATTGAAGGATTATATCAAATAAATTAGTTTGAGATAGTATTGATCCCCCATACACAAAACATTTCAGAGCACTATTGCAGAAGCAACGAAAAAAGTAGGCCAAATTTAAAAGAACACACAATCATCAAGATTGAAAAAGTTTTACAGAAGCTCGAAATTAAGCACAAACTTCAATGGGATATGCTTTTAATAGTTTCTACAACAAAACTCACTCTCAAAATCTGGCAGAAAACCCAAAGAGTTTCTGGTTATATCTGAAGTATACTGGCAGCAAGATGCAATAAATACCTTCGTTGCATGATAATAACGGTGATGCTATCTGCTAACTGATGACAGTGCCACAAAAGATGAGTTATTAACCACGGTCTTCTGAAATTCGTACACGAAAGATGACGAAGTAAATATTCCAGAAGTTGAATCAAGAACAACTGCCAACATGAGTAACTTAGAAGCAGACATCCTCAGTATAGCAACGCAGCTTAAAAACACTTAATGAAGGCAAGAATTGTGGTCCAGATTGTATACCAGTCTGGTTCCTTTCACAGCATGCCGATATAATGGCTTTGTACTTAGCAATCGCATACAACTGCTCGCTCGTCGAAAGATCTGTACCCAAAGACTGTAAAGTTGCACATGTCACACCCTCACAAGCAACTTCTAATCAAATGGCATGTCTATGGAGTGTCGTCTCAGTTCTACAACTGGATTCATGACTTCCTGTCAGAAAGCTCATAGTTTGTAATAATTGACGGAAAGTTATTGATCAGAACAGTAGCAACACCTGGCATTCCTCAAGAGTGTTTTATAGGCCTTCTGCTGTTCCTGATCTACACAAATGATTTAGGAGACAATCTGAGCGGCCCTCTTTGATTGTTTGCAGATGATGCTGTCATCTGCTGTCTTCTAAAGTCATCAGATGATCAAAATGAACTGCAAAATGATTTAGACAAGATACCTGTAAGGTGCAAATAGTTGCAAGTGACTCTAGTGCGAAGTCATCCACACAAGTACTAGAACAAATTCACTAAATTCCGGTTACTCGCTAAAGCACACAAATTTAAAGGCTGTGAACTAAATACTTAGGGTCTACAACTACGAATAACTTAAATGGGAACGATCACACAGGTAATGTTGTGGGAAAAGCAAACCCATGACTGCAATTTATTGGCAAACGTTTAGAAAATATAACGGATGTACTAAAGAGACTGCTTACGCTACACTTTACCATCCTCTGCTGCAGTACTGCTGTGCGGTGTGGGACCTGTATCAGATAGGATTGTCACCAAAAAAGTTCAAAAAAGGGCAGCTCATTTTGTATTATAGCTAAATAGCGGAGAGAGTGCCACATTTATGATACATGAATTGATGTGTCAGCCTATAAAACAAAGGTGTTTTCACTGTGGCAGGACTTTCTCATGAAATTTCAATAGCCAGCTTTCTCCTCAGTGTGTGAAAATATTTGTTGGTGCCCATCTACTAAAGGAGAAATGATCATCATAATACAGGGTGATTCAAAAAGAATACCACAACTTTAGGAATTTAAAACTCTGCAACGACAAAAGGCAGAGCTAAGCACTATCTGTCGGCGAATTAAGGGAGCTTTAAAGTTTCATTTAGTTGTACATTTGTTCGCTTGAGGCGCTGTTGACTAGGCGTCAGCGTCAGTTGATGCTAAGATGGCGACCGCTCAACAGAAAGCTTTTTGTGTTATTGAGTATGGCAGAAGTGAATCGACGACAGTTGTTCAGCGTGCATTTCGAACGAAGTATGGTGTTAAACCTCCTGATAGGTGGTGTATTAAACGTTGGTATAAACAGTTTACAGAGAATGGGTGTTTGTGCAAAGGGAAAAGTTCTGGACGGCCGAGAACGAGTGATGAAAATGTAGCACGCATCCAGCAAGCATTTGTTCGCAGCCCAGGAAAATCGACTCGCAGAGCTAGCAGAGAGCTGCAAATTCCACAGTCAACTGTATGGAGAGTCCTACGAAAAAGGTTAGTTATGAAACCTTATCGTCTGAAATTGGTTCAAGCACTGTCTGCAGCTGATAAGGTTAATCGATTTCTGTGATTTTATCCTTGCTCAAATGGAAACAGATGAATCTTTCGTTTCAAAGATTGTGTTTAGTGATGAAGCAACTTTCTACACTAACGGGAAAGTCAACCGTCACAATGTCTGTATATGGGGCACTGAGAATCCGCGGGAAACAACTCAGTATGAACGTGACTCGCCTAAGGTGAACGTTTTCTGTGCCATTTCAGCCAATAAAGTTTTTGGTCCCTTTTTCTTCGAAGGTGCTACTGTAACTGGACTACAGTATCTGGAGATGTTAGAGAATTGGCTGTTCCCTCAGCTCGAACAAGAAGCACAACAATTCATATTTCAGCAGGATGGAGCGCCACCACATTGGCACTTATCTGTCCGTAACTACCTGAACGTCAACTACCCGAGGCGATGGATCGGCCGCCAGGCAGCCCGTGACAGAGCACTTCATCACTGGCCTCCAAGAAGCCCTGATCTTACCCCCTGCGATTTTTTCTTATGGGGGTATGTTAAGGATATGGTGTTTCGGCCACCTCTCCCAGCCACCATTGATGATTTGAAATGAGAAATAACAGCAGCTATCCAAACTGTTACGCCTGATATGCTACAGAGAGTGTGGAACGAGTTGGAGTATCGGGTTGATATTGCTCGTGTGTCTGGAGGGGGCCATATTGAACATCTCTGAACTTGTTTTTGAGTGAAAAAAAAAACCTTTTTAAATACTCTTTATAATGATGTATAACAGAAGGTTATATTATGTTTCTTTCATTAAATACACATTTTTAAAGTTGTGGTATTCTTTTTGAATCACCGTGTACAACAAGAGAAATCAGAGCTCACACGGAAAGATTTAAGTGTTCTTTTTTCCTATGCACTGTTTGAGAGTGGAACAGTAAAGAAGTAGCTTGAAGGTGGTTCTATTACTCTTCTGTCAGGCACTGAATTGCTAATTGCACAGTTATCATGTAGATGTATACACGCATTTGGGTTCTTCCTCCTTGCACCTCCACCTCACTGTTGTGCAGATGAAGATTTGTTCTAATCCCTGCTTATCTCAGTTTATTGATATTCTCATTTTCATTTCTCTCAAACATTTCACAACTTCTTTTTCTTGTTTTCACTAGTTTCTGTGTCTTTCACTTTGTGTTTTTCTAGTATTGCCTGTTTTGTTGTGCTTCCATTTTTAGTGTGGCCTTCCATATACCAGTTAACGGTCTTCTCCATAACTTGGAATTTACAGTTTCCAATCTCAACCATTGATGTTTCATTGCTCATTTACCTTCTGTCTTGACCTCGCATGTCTTCTGAACTATGTATTTCCTAACACTCGTGTTTCTTCTTATCTGTTATCTAAGGTTATCCAATCTATAGTTCTATAAGAGAATGACTGTCTCAACTTTCTTTTATGTTTAAATTAACTGCCATATGTTAAGTAAATATTAAGATGCAAAACAGTTGAAGGATAAATGTCAAAATTTTATCATTCACCAATGAAATAAATATGTGTATCCTCTGCACTTACCTTCCTCCTGTTATATTCACACAAATTTCTTAGTTTCCTTATTTTTATGTATATAAGCTTAAGTAATACAATTCAGACATTGAAATAACATACCGTCACTTTTCTGGCAGTGTCGGTAATTTCTGTAATATTTTCTTTAATTTGAGATTCTTCTTCTATGAGTATTCCCCGGATATGTCGGACACCTGCCGAGTTGCGACTCCACAACGGTCTAGTATCAAAAGTTGGTTCCGTGGAAACAGCAGGAGCCACGACACCACCTCCCCCCATTTCAACACGTCGGTAGACATCCATAATGTATGGTCTTTCACCAGGATGCCGTGACACAAAATGTGGCTCGAAGTTAGTTTTGGAAGAAGTACGGAATGCACAAAGACTGCACTTGTACTGACTCTTGATGCCATGTGCTGCCAATACATGGTCCAGGACATCTACTCTTGACTGGCACTGGGCATCACAAAGACCACACACCCATAGTGCATGAGGTGGTGAGAACAGTGCATCAGCTGTACCTGGAAAAAATGAAGATGATACGCATATTAGTATTTAAAAAATAATTTATAATTAAAAAACAAATAAGAACAATCAGTATATGAGGGGGCAGACTAATGAGGACACTTTTTTAATGGCATTCCAAAAAAATTTCAAAGAGGAGGAGAAAGTGCTTTTTAACAATGACAGAAAAAATTTTTATTCTGTTCTGTCAAGTGTTTCATTTTGCCTAACAGTTTTTCTTACATCCCACAACATAGTACCGTTTCCCTTTGTTACTATTCTCTAATGCTTTGCTTTACTCAGTGTCCATCCTTTCCCTTATCCTTTTTTCTGTGTTGTATCTGTCACTTTCCCAAGTGCACACGCTCTGCTAACAGATCCATCCCATTCCCATCACATTCCTGCAGGCTCCCAAGTAGCATTACGCCTTCACCCTTCCCTACCCCGTCATCCCCCCCCCCCTTCCCAACCCTATACTAGTCACTATCCCCACCACTTACACCAGATTGCTACTACTGTCAAAGTGCAGTTACTGTCTGCAGTCCAGTCACAGCGGGCAAACACAGTGGTCATATTTGTGTGATTTGTGTACATCTCAGAAAAAGGACTTTTGATTAAAAGCTTAAATGTGTAGCACTCTTTTCATTGTGCCTGCCTGCGACTTAACATATTTCAGTTATGTAGGTAAACAGCATTCGCTTGGAACATGTTTTGAAAGTTTGGTGAAATTTATTTTTTTTATTTTTTATTTTTTTTTTTTACTTAGTACTTTAGTCTTATTTTGTCCCACAACAATGCACTGACCACCAATATAAACTTGTCATTCACAAAATCTAGTCTCAGGACTACCACTGACTGCAGACAACCTACCAGTAAATGTAGAAAGCATTTTGCAACTGCTTTAACATGCACAATAAATCAGCAAAAAGTCATTCTCAGTCCACAAAAGTGGAACTGAAATTGATACACAAAAAGGGTTTTTCAAAAATTTTCACTAGCAAAATAGGAGACATGGTCAACTGTTAAGTTCCTTTTGTCTCCTTAAACACTGAGTATTTCATTCTACGCTATATTGACAGTACCATCTTCTCAGCCATTTTTCTGTCTTTCCTTCCCTTTAGATATCAGATACAGAAACCCTTTGATGTCAAAAGCTTTGATCTGTGCACAGTAATATTTGTCACAATCATCCATTTGTGATACTTCACAGAAATCATTACTTGCATTAAGATTTTTAATTCCCCCTCACCACCACCACCACCACCACCACCACCACCACCACCCCTCCCGCGCGTCCACACACACACACACACACACACACACACACACACACACACACACACACACATTATTTTCTAAGTAAAAACAATCCAAAATTATACTACATTGTAATCCCACTTTTATGTTCCCAGAATGCAAGTCTTCCCACTATTTATGACTTCAGTTTTTAAAAGCTACTTCAAATTTTCTACGTTCACAATATTAGTTTGCACTAACTTCTGCATTATCACTATTAAAATTTCCTGCCATTTACTGTAAGAGGCATGTTCTTGGAGAGAAAACAAAAGAACAGCATAATGATGTTAGTAAGGCATTGCTTTTCAAGCAGTGTTTGCTGTAAGCAGCTCAGATGAATGGCTACTAGGGGTGAGGTGGAGCGTGTAGAAACAGTCCTTCCCCTTGCTCTCTTTCACCCTGCGGCTGCCCCAGTTCTGTTCGACTGGCCATCTGAGAAATATTGCCTTCCCAATAGACTTCACTGTCAGCCTTGTTATGGCCTGTTCCGCTGTCTGTAATGCAAACTCTCCAATTTTCTTTCTTTATATTTTCTAGTTACCTATAACTGTGTTGTTTTGTTTCATAGTTGTCTCAGTTGTGAAGCGAAGACCTTCACTGAGTGACTGGTGAACTATTAATCTGCTTTTACTATGTCTTCAGAGTGCAAGAAGGAACAGACAATTCACAGTGAGGGTAGAGAAGTAATAAGGATCATATAACCGTGTGACTAGACAGCTCGGACAGGAAATTTTAAATATATGGTGAGCAAAGTAGTGTGAGAGCTGCCAACATGTTGGCATATCTATAAAAGCTCTTTTTCTTTCTTTCTTTCTTTAAATCGAAAAGAGAAACTTTTTGTTGGTATATCTTCTCTTTGTGATCCTGGTAAAAAAATAGTACAAGATCTGAAGCATACAAATTTCACTACAATGATTTCGACTGGGATATGATACACAACCTTACAGGATGTTTCTACTTACTGGAGAAGAGTGTGCCTACAGCACCAAAGCTCTTCCAAACAAATGGGAAAAGAATCTAATTTTGATGGTCTCTCAACACACTAAGCAAGTTGTTGCATGTGACAAAACAAATGGGAAAGATGTGGTACCAACAGAAAAATTTTGACTGAGCACCCAAATATTGAAGCTTGGTGAGCCAAATACTTGAGGAGCATAAGAACTTTCCATTCCCCAGGCAGGGACACTGCACTGACACCCGTAACATTTTCATCCTGCTGTTATCAACTAAATGTATGATTACTGTCCACCCAAGATTCATGTAAACAGACACTATCTCATCAAATAGACTTGTGCTTGTTCATAGTGGTTTCAGGAGCAAATTTAGCAATGGAGCACATATCACACAAATTTTTCCTTTGACATTTATGTTCCTGCCCATTTTTTATTTGCAGAATCAGTGCCAAAGATAAAGTTTTATGAAACAAGCATACAGACTTCTAACAGAGAGAGAGAGAGAGAGAGAGAGAGAGAGAGAGAGAGAAAAGATGAGTAAACCTTACCATTACCTATGTTCTAACTGAATACACAGAGAAACTTATGTCATGATGAAAGTAAGTAACACAACATTGACTCAATTACATTAACAATGTTTTTAAAGTCACATGTACTATTTTGCTGTATATTACTTCACAACTTGCAGCCACATTCCTGTTGCGTCCATTCTTCTCAGCCGTCGATAGCACGAACATTATGCAGTTAACTTTCTTGAACCCTGGACTCCCTAGTTCTGAAGTTAAATAAGTTGTTAAAGTCAGAAAAATTTGTGCGATTAGTGCTGCCAATCTTAACAAAACTGTATTGTGCGTAGCATTATTCATAGTTATGTTATTGAACAACTAAACTCCAGTTTTTGTCAGAACAGTTGGAAAGTTGATGGCAAAGATCAACAAGAACTACGGTAGTGTCTCTTCTGGATAAGATATTAAATAGTTTCAAATATGTGCGGCACCTGTCGCAAAAAATGTATGAGCTACAAGGAAATTGTTGGCTTTGATTTGCAGGTAGAAATAATAAGTGGTGTGTGCCATATGATTTAGTTCAAAATATGCACCGATTTCAGAGATAGTTGGGTTAGCTATGAATGAAATGAGAAGCAACAGTATTTAAATACAGTTTTTTTTTAACTGTCACACGCTTTGGTGAGCTGTTGGAATACATCCTGGATTTGTTGGTTACGTTGGGAACAGACAGCACAGCAAAAATTTAACTACCTATGGATATTTTACTATGTCCCCACTAAGTAGTGTCATGATGACATTTATGGAACAACCCTTTCAGTGGGTCTGCCATCTTATGTAATCAGTCATAACCACTCTTGCCAACTACTATCCCATATTTTGCATATTTCCTTTAAACATTCATTTTTTGCAAACAATGTAGCAAGTTTCACAAATCTGAAGTCAGATTTACTTCTTGTCACACAGCATCTGTCTATGTCTTTTAATTGCTTTCAGACTTCTGCTAATTTTTTTAAACCACAAAACCAGAAGAAAAGTTCTGGAATGTTAGGGGAAACAGTATGATCTACCAATGTGTTTATGAAATGAAAGGGTTTCAAACTTAATGTCAGTACAATTAATAAAATTGCTTATTGATTTTTTATATTGTACAAAACTCCACAACACCAGCTGCAAAACCAGGGCATCATCTCGCAAGTGATGACAAATGAGGAAACAGAGGAGTATAAACTTCATTTAAAAAATGCAGGGCCCATCTGCCTCTGGATGGTAGCACCTCGTCATAGGGTCCCTTGCCAGGGTTGAGGTGAAGACCTCAATGGCAACTGTGGTGGACAAGGTGCACTTTGGGACAGCATTGGTGGCGGAAGACCCACTGCATCTGCATTCTAGAAGGGCAAATACTCATACTGATCGCACTTGGTCACTGTTTAACAACTGCTTAACTCGTACAGCTGAAGCTAAGCTTGATGTAAAAGAGCCATGTATGTGCAGAATTGATACGCAGACATTATTGTGGACAGAAAGTAAAACAAAAAGTGCATGAAGACAAAAAAAAAAAAAAAAAAAAAAAAAAAAAACCTTTCAAATAGTTACAAGCTTCTTGGATGATGATAACCTGCACAAATCCATCAATGAGGTGGTGAAACAAGTAGTTGAAAAAAAAACCACCCCCAACATTTCTATAACCAGCTATCAACTAAAGAAGGGAACAAAATAATCTACCATCTGGCCAGAGTATGGTGTACAGCAGTTCAGGATATAGAACATTACAGGTGTGTGAAGATAAGAATGGTTGGTGGCTTTAAGTCAAGAGGATTCTGGGACACTGGAGAGAGAGAGAGAGAGAGAGAGAGAGAGAGAGAGAGAGAGAGAGTGTATATTTCAGTGAAATACAAAATACTAAATTCCTCCGTCCACCAGCACCAAAGTGTAATGTCATGACTGAGCCAGTTCTATGTATCACAACATATGAAGTCAAAGCTGTCATTTGTAACATGCAAAATGGAAAAGCCCTAGGATCATACAACTTTCCTGCGGACATAAGCAGGACTGAGGAATTTAATGACAAAGTGATCACATGGTTGGCAGAATTGTTGAACTCCATTATTTATGGAGGCCACATACCTGCCAATATTGGTCATCTAGTATCACATATCACTTTTGAAGGCAAGGGTGAATGTACCAATTACTGTCCAATCTGGCTCCTCTCCCACAATATGAAGATAATCTAACATTTCCTTGAAAAAAGACTGAGGAACACAGTCCAATTCTCAACAAACCAGTGTGGGTTTGTGAAGGGGTTTTGCTGCACACCAGCCGACGGAGGAGAAATTTTGTGAGAACAGAAGATAACTAAATCTCGCCTCTTGACATGGAGAAGGAATCAGATGAATCGGTATCCTCTTTGTGATCTCCAGGTTCCAGACGTTTACATAAACCGGGTAAAACTGCTGCACAACAACGCCAGCAGAACAGTGTGTTAATCTGCAGGATTGACTGACAGCCTCCCTGTGACAGTTTGAGTACATCAAGACTCAGTTGTGTGTCCACCGTTCTTTGCTAGCATAATGGATATCACAATGCATAACATACAGAAATGTGTACCATGAACAATGCTATATGCTGATAAAGTGATGTTTGATACAGATAGCAGGAAGGATCTTGAAACTAATGTCCAAACATGGTATGATTGTTTGCACAGATTTGACCTCCATACAAACATCCACAAGACTGAGTACCTCATAACCATCGAGTCACCACAGACTATAAAAATTAACAGAGCCCCTCTCAAAAAGGTTCTTGACTACAGAGTTATGGTTATGTGAATGAGAATGTGCTACAGGGGCATCACTGGTGTTCTCTGTGACAAGAAGATGCCCCTCTGCCTACAAGACTTACCACACAGCAGTGAGACCTGTCGCATTATACGGTACACAGTGTTGGTCCACAACTGGAAGTAGTAAGAGCTCACTGAATGTCATGGAAATGCAGCTACTGAGAATATAATTAGGCATTCTCTGCTTGACCATATCAGCAATACAACAATTTGACAACAGCTGGAGTGGTTCTCAATGAGAATGGAGATCTAATTGGTATGAACACATTGCATGGACACCACTCACATTCAATCAGCTCAGCCCATCATCTCACTACTGAAGGCCATATACAGCTTGGAACATCTGAATTACAGTGGCAGGACACTGTAAATGCGAGCCTTAGATCAAGAGGCCTACATCTACGGGAAACAGATGGTGTGCATTGATTCAAAATGTAAACACTAGGAAGAAGACTTCTATAATGTCACTAATTTCCCACAATTTATATTCCCCCATATTTACATTCTTTTTTTTAAAAAAAAAGTCCCTTTACAAGTGTAAATAATGGGATTTCATACAATATATAAGAAGGTTGAGAGAGAGAGAGAGAGAGAGAGAGAGAGAGAGAGAGAGAGAGAAATGGGGTTATACCACAAGGATTCGACAGGAAATTCAGTCAGCATTCTGGGTCACAGGGGCACCACAACAAGGTGAAAGAGAAATACATAATAGAGTGTTTTTTTTTCCTTTTCATTACAATTTGAATTATTTGTCATTTGCTGTTTGCTTTCCCTACAATATTTTCTGATCTTTTCACTGAGGATCCCCTCTACCCACCCCCTATCACTTCAAACCCATTTTCTTACCTCTCCTGCCTTCTAAGTTTAACACTTTCCTTCTTTGACATCCATATTTTTTCATAATTTTTTAACTTCTCGGCTCTGGTGTTTAATTTATTATCTGAGATACTTGAGGATCTGTTTTGTTAGTATATTGTCAGGTACTCTGAACAAATGTATAAAATATAATAAACTTATTCCTTTCCTTCTTTTTGTTCTATGTTTTGATATATTTCATCACTGCTTAATAATTTTCAGACTTGTGTGCTTCTTACTGAACATAAAATGTTCATCATAATTCTTTCCTCCCAATATTTCTCGTTTATCTGACCTATAAATCAGCACTAAAAACTCTCTTGCATAGAGGCAGTCTGGTTTCATTAACTGAGTTATAATGTGGTGTCAATGCATTTCTCAAAGTACCATTTTTTTTATTGTAATTAACCCATTTTCATGAATTTTCTCTCCTAACTAAACTTTCTAACTTTTACATAATTTGATACACCTTAAGTGCTAATCTGTGGACCTAATTTTTGTGGCTTGTAAATAATGAAAATTCGTGAATCGAAAAGTGGGTTAGGTGATTTAATTATATTTTTAAGCATTTAATTCATGTTGCAATCCATGATGAGTGTGAATGTTGCTACAAGACAATCAGAGAGGGAGGGGTATATGTAGCCTGTCGGTTGGAATTCCACTGGGGCAACTGTAGTGGGGAATCAAATGGGGAAACTCAGCAAGACTATCCCATGGATATGTACGCTCTGCAAAAAAGGCAAGAGAATCGATGGGCAGGAGGCAAAGACTTGTACCTTTCAGGCTGTATTAGATTACGTGAAATGATCTCTGAACTAGAAAGGTTTAAGGAACTCGGTAAATTAAAAGGTAATGGTTGAAAGGGGAAGAGCTCTTCAGTGTCTTCATCTACATTTGAACTCAGTAATTAATAAGTTTGACTAATTACCTAAAGTAGGTAGGGAAGAGCCTTATCCAGCTGTATGTCACAGTAAGGTGCAGCAGACTCTTAGCAAAGCAAATAAGTATCGGTCATTATCAAATGGGAGTAGGAAGAAAAGAAACTGACAGATTAAAACTGCATCCCAAGTTTCATACCAGGGCACACTCCAGTGCAGAGTGAAAGTTTCATTCAGGAAGAAAAGAGTCTCCGTGCTAGGTGGTAGCCATGACGGGTGTAGATCAGATGGTACAGGAGAAATTAGGAACAGAACACCAGGTCACAAGTATTGTAAAGCTAAGTGCAGGCCTTAGCCAGGTGATAGAAGACTTGGGTAAAAATTTTGACAAAGACGATCAGGTTATCCTAGTATGCGGAGCAGGGAAATTACAGCATTAGGGGTGACCTGAATGAAATACGAACAGCAACTACAAACCTAAGTATGAGTTTTGTGGACGTCCTACAGCATCCTGATGAGCCCTAAGTTAACAGTACTGTGAACCATGTGAGTTGAGGAGGCTGCTGCTTGCTGAAATGGATCTCATATGAGTGCAGTGCCTGTTGCTACAATTGGGAGACAGGAATATACTAGACACAGACTACTCTTGAAGCAAAGATAGTTTGGCTGAGCTTGTTGAGGAAAAAAAGAAAGAAAAAGTGACCTGAAGTCATCAGAGGTGTACCTTTTCAGGTTACAAAGAGGATTCAGGTACCCAGCTAAGAAAGAAAATAACAGAAGAACCCCACAAAATGGTTAAGAACACACAGAAAAGTAAGGTTATGTTTTTTTTTTCCTCAAAACATCAAGAGAGTTGAGTAATAATGCAGAAGAGCTTCTTGTCTGTTTGGAAAATTTAGAGAGCTCTGAAAAGACTGATAAACTTGGGTCTATCGGAGTATCACATAACCACAAAGTTAGAAATGTTAAGATATAACAGATTAAACTCTAGCATCTTATTCATGCAGAACTAATATGGAAAAAGGATGAGATGTTACCTACATTCAGACAGAAAGCAAGTTTGAAAACAATGAGACAAGTAATTTTT
This sequence comes from Schistocerca nitens, assembly GCF_023898315.1. Classification (NCBI taxonomy): domain Eukaryota; kingdom Metazoa; phylum Arthropoda; class Insecta; order Orthoptera; family Acrididae; genus Schistocerca; species Schistocerca nitens. The sequence goes on along the minus strand of NC_064622.1, from coordinate 84,196,966 downwards.
TAGTGACCAGCACATTCAAGTGTGTGTTTCTGAATTAATATTGAAAAATAGTTCATTTTTAATTGTACCTGTACATAGATTCCCACTGGGAAATTTTGAATGGTTTATGAGGAATATGGCGTTCTAACTATGCTATTTGTCAGGCAGCAGCAACTAGTTAATAGTCTATGGTGATTTCCATGTAGCATTTCTACAGGATTCTGATAGGTTAAATGATCCTGAAACCTTATTTGGATCCTACAATTTGATCTCAGTAATTAACTTTCCAACATGGTTGGATAAAGACAGTAGGACCCCAACAGATAATGTTTTCTTTGATGAAGCTCGAAGCAAGAAAATAACTCTGCATCCAGTACCAAATGCTTTCTCTGATCATGATGCACAGTTAGGATAAATAAGGTACTGCCATACAGAGTAAATACCACTCAGTGGAAATCAGGAATAGTAATTAATGACTCCAGGACAAATGGTTTGAAGGGTAGATAACAAGAGATGACCTGGCATGAAATTTGTAGAAAACTAAACACTGATATTAAATTTTTTTGAAAATAGAAAGGACATTAAACAGCGTTGTGAAATACCGTGGACCACTAGAGATGCATCAGTTTACAAGAACAAGTAAAGATCCTACAGCTGTTGCACATTACAGGAACTACTTTAAGTTACGAAGAAAAGTTATTTTTTAAAAAAAATCAAGAAACATTAAACAGAAATCAGGAACTCTGGCAACAGACTTAAGGCTATATGGAATGGAATGAAACAAAAAAACAGGACATCAGGTAACAGAAAAAAATCACTATTAATTAAATGGAAGGGCTGAAAATGAAAGGTCGCAGGTAGCAGATATGTTTAATAATCAATTCGTACATGTAGTAGAAAATATGGGTACAACAATTTCATGAGAAAAATCACAGCAGTACAATGAAAATGCAGTTCTCATAAAATTCAGTCATATGAATGTATCACCAACTTCTCCTTGTGAAATTAAGAGAACTGCAGTATATCATCTCACAAAAATAAAATTTCATCTGCATCTTATGTTGTTTCCAACAGGGTACTTGAAATTTGTTCCCATAATTGAGGGCATGCTGAAAGGTAATGCCTGAAAATTTTTTATTCTGTTCTCAAATATTTCCTGAGGTACTACATGTCAGGCATATTACTCTGTCAAATTTCCCACTTCACTGATGAAAGTTGCATCCCTCTGCCACTAGAGGATTCCGAACTATAGCATGTAACCTGACAGAGTTTAACATAACTATATTGGTGCATGAGAAAAGGCAGGCTGTAACTGAATTTCTAACTGCCACAAAGTTTGTCCATACATGGAACACACTCACCTTCAGCATAACATTGACAGACCACACACAACCACTGTGACATATGCAACAATCAGATATCTTGGCTTCACCAACATTGATCATCTGACATACAGTCCTTACTTGGCCCCATCCAATTTCCAACTGTTTCCAAAGCTTGAAGAACACCTGTGAGGATACACTTTTATAGTGATGAAAGTGCTGCAACCAGCGGTGAGGTTGTGGCTGTGTCAACACAGTCAAACATTCTAAAGTACTGGTATCAACAAAATGGTCTCTCACTAGGAGAAATGTGTTCATCACCAGAGAGACTATGTTGAGAAATAAATACGTGGCACAAAGAACAAAGATCTAGGAAGTTGATGAAGTTCGTTCTATTTGAAAAGCTTTAAGAATTTTTGCACCAAAAATTTAGAGGCATTATTTTTCAGCATGCCCTCATAATAAGCCCTGTATTACCTGAAACATGTAACGCGTTTAACTCTAGGCATTTTCCCTGAGGGACTGAAATACGCCATTGTTAAACCCCTCTGTAAGAAAGGTGGTATGAGAAATGCCAGTAACTACCGGCCTGTTTCACTTGCAACATTTTCCAAAATTTTTGAGAAAGTGGTGTGCTTCAGAATAGTATTCTATTTGAGGAACAATAACAACTTTAGCAAGTCACAGTTTGAATTTCAGAAGAGTTGCCCAATTGAAAATGCCATTTACACGTTCACTCACGAAATTTTACAAGCATTAAATAACAAAATAGCACAGGCTGGTATCTTCTGTGATCTACGGTATTTGACTGTGAGAACTATAATTATTCTCCAAGATAAATTGAGATTTTCTGCAACTGACAGTATTGCCAATCAATGAATTATATCATACCTAGCTCAAAGAATGCAAAAAGTTGTACTTAGTTATGCAATCAACACAATCAAGGGAGATTCTTCTGACTGGGGCAAAATCCCACGAGATTTCCCAAGACTCGATCTTATGTCTGCTATTGTTCCCCACATACGTAAACTATCTTCTGTCTAATACACAACAAGAAGAGGTTAGTTCTTTTCACAGATGACATTAGTATTGTCATCAGTCCAAGCATACATACAACTACATTACGGAAGTGGTAAACAATCTTGTTGAAAGTATCACTGACTGGTTCTCTGCGAATGGTCTCACATTCAATTTAGAAAAGAGAGAGCAAGTCCCATTTAGGGGTTCTGCAGCAATGATAAATGTAACACTTGGTGAGGAAATAATAAATATGGTGGAAACTTCAAAATTTTTACGTTTCCATACTGATGAAATTTAAACTGGAAAAAACATGTTTTGGAACTCCTAAAGCAACTTGTTTCAGCCTCATTTACACTTAGAATCACTGCAAATCTATGGGAGAGACAGATCAGTTAAGTTGACGTATTTTGTATATTTCCATTCAATAATGTCGTACAGAATTTTGGGGTAACATATCTTTACGACAGTCTTCATTGCTCAAAAATGAGCTGTAAGAATAATATGTTGCACTTACCCACAATCATCTTGTAGACATCTGTTTAAGAAGAGAAATAAAGAAATTCATTCACCCAAGCAAGCACATCTCAAGCGCACACAACCCCCACTGGGGCAGCTCGGACCAGAATGTCTGGTGTGTGTGTGTGTGTGTGTGTGTGTGTGTGTGTGTGTGTGATGAAGGCTGTGGCCAAAACCTAATGTGTAAGCATGTATCAAAGTAATCAGCAACCAATTGCATAAGAAATTTTTTGGGGGGTACTTAGCACCCTTCTTTAGATGGTTATAGCTACTGTATTATCTGTGAGTGTGAACAATAGGATGCATACAGCAAAATGCCGTGGTCATGTGTTTCATAGTGCCTAGAACCACAGGACCACAGCCGCAATCATGTGGTTCTAGGCACTATGAACTCCATTTTGCTGTATGCATCTTAGTATTGACACAAATAATGCAATAGGTATAACCCTTCTGAAGAAGGGCACTAAGTGCCCAAAACTGGTTATGAAATTAAATTTCTTTTATGCAACTGATTGCTGATTCTTTCGACATATGTACAACTAGGGTTGCTGAGGAGGGATAAAATACTAAAAATAATGTGTCTTTTAATTGTACCTGTCTGCAAATTAGCATGTCATGTTTACAGTAAGCAGCAATCTATTTTTTCCTCACAGTACTGAAGTAGTTAGGTTTTTTGAGTACTGCTTCACAACATATTTATTCCCTCATGACATCTGTTGTAAATAATCCTCTGCAGTTTGAAGGGAAATGACGTACATAATTACAACAGCAAAGCAAAAAATGATAGAACTCCACATTACTGTTGTCTTTAGCATAAAAAGGAATGCACAATGCTGCAACCAAAGTTTGATTACTTACTCTATAATATAAAATGTCTATCAGACAGCAAGGTATGATCTCTAAAAACATACGGATAAAGTTTCTCCTTGACAACCCCTATATTTCACAGAAGAATTTTATTTATTGTAATTTGTAAGATGGTGGTAAGGAATTAAAAACTCTCATCTTATATTTAAAAATAAATAAATAAAAAAGTGAGCATCCAGCCATATTTACAAATGAATGTTATTTGACTAACATGACTCACTCCACACTGTTAAGATTTATCAAGCAAGTGCTCCATGAAACCAACCAACCAATTTATGCCTATTATTAAAATTTAGGTTCTTTTTTCTAACTAGTAAAAATTTTATGTTTATTTGTGGGGACTTAAGGATTTCTATTGGCTACCTGCTCCAAGAAGATTTCATTTCTATGTCTGTTACATTTTCAAACAGTACAGTATCAACAGAAAATACCAGACATTTTACTTTCCATAGAAAAGACACGTCAAGTTACAGCCAGGCACAATTAAAAGACACTCACATATAGCTTTCGGCCACAACCGTCATCAGTCCAGCATCTCGGGCTGGAATGCAACATCACGTGGGATGCAAGTAACAATCTGGAGGAGGTGGGGAAGGGGAAGGGGAGGGGATAGTAGTGTATGGGTGGGGAGAGAGACAGACACTATCTGGTGGAGTTTGCAGTGACTCGACTGCCAGCAGGCGCAGCATCAGGAGATTGTGGAGCAGGGAGGTGAGGGAAAAGAAACAAGAAAGGAGAAGAGCAGGTAAAGACTGACGGATATGCAGGGAAAGACTGGCTGCAAATAATCAGGGTGAATGATGGGAATAGGGAGGAGATGATAGGACAGTCGAGGTGGAAACTGTTGGGTGGAGGATGTGAGGGGCGTACATTACTGTGGGTTCAGGGTGGGATAACTATGGGAGCAGAGAATGTGTTGTAAAGGTTAACTCCCATCTCACAGTTCAGAAAAGCTGGTGGTTGAGCGAAGGATCCAGATGGCTAGGGTAGTGAAGCAGCTATCGAAACTAAATGTGTTATGTTCCGCTGCATGTTTTGCCACAGAGTGGCCTACTTTGCCCTTGACCACAGTTTGGCTTTGCCCATTCATTCTGGTGGACAGTTGGTTGGTAGTTATACCAATAAATAAAACCAGGCAATGATTACAACAGAGCTGGTAAATGACGTGGCTGCTTTCACAGGTGTCCTGGCCCATGATGGGGTATGACTGGAATAAGAAGTGCTGGGTGGGTGGACTGGGCAGGTTTTGCACCTGGGTATTCCACAGGTATAAGATCATTGTGGCAAGGGGTTGGGATTGGGAGTGGCATAGGGGATGGACTAGGATGTTGTGGAGGTTGGGTGGACGACCAAACACCACTTGAGGAGGGGTGGGGAGTATCTCAGGTAGGATGTCTCATTTCAGGGCAAGATTATAGGTAATCAACGCACTGGCAAAAGATGTGGTTCAGCTGTTCCAGTCCAGGGTGGTACTGGGTGACGAAGGGGACACTTGTTTGCGACTGATTTTTGAAGATGGTGGGAGGGGAAATGGCACGGGAGATCTGTTTGCGGACTAGGTCTGGAGGATAGTGCCTGTCTGTGAAGGCCTTGGTGAGACCCTCAGCGTACTGAACAACAGAGTTTTTGTCACTGCAGATATGCTGCCCCAGGTATCCAGGGTACATGGGAGTGATCTTTTGGCATGAAAGGGATGACAGCTGTCTAAATTCAGGTACTGTTGGTGGTTGGTGGGTTTAATGTGGACATAGTGCGGATGGAACCATCTGAGAGGAGGAGGTCAGCATCTAAGAAGATGGTATGAGGAGGACCATGTGAAACAGATTGGAGAGAGGGTGTTGAACTTGTCATGGAATGAAGATAGGGTGTCTTGGCCCTGGGACCATATCATGAAAATATCATCAATGAACCTGCAGCAGACTAGGTATTTGGTGTTTTCAGAGGCTAGGAAGGTCTCCTCTAGATAGCCATAAAAAGGTTGGCATAGGAGGGTGCCATACAGGTGTCCATGGCTGTGCCACAGATTTGTTTATATACCTTCCCTTCAAATGAGAAGTACTTGTGGGTTAGGATAAGGTTAGTAAGGTGTATGATGAATGAAGTAGTGTGTCTGGAGTCTGCAGCACACTAGGAAAGGTAGTGTTCAAGAGCAGTAAGATCATGGGCATGAGGGGTTGGTGTAAAGAGGGGTGGCATCAATATGATAAGTAGGGATTCAGAAGGTACAGGGGTGGGGATGGTGGAGGGTCGGTGAAGGAAGTGGTTGATGTGTTTGATATGGGAGGCTAGATTACAGGCAATTGATTGGAGGTATTGGTCACTCAGTGCCGAAATTCTTTCAGTGGGGACACAATAACCAGCCACAATGGGACATCCAGGATTGCTGGGTTTGTGGATTTTTGGGAGCATGTAGAAGGTGGGGTGCTGGGTGTCATAGGGGTGACGAGAGGAACAGATTCAGTGGAGATGTTCCGGGAAGGGCCTAAGGTTTTAAGCAGGGATTGGAGTTTGTGTATGACTTCTGGGATGGGATCACCATGGCAGAGTTTATAGGTGGAGGAGTCCGATAATTGGCAGAGACCTTCTGCCAGGTAGTCACAGTAATTTGTAACAGTGGTGAAACCTTTGTCTGAAGGTAGGACGATTAGGTCAGGATATGTTCTGAGGTTGAGTGTGGCTGTTTCTTCTTTTACTGAAACGTTGGTGTTCTGAGGAAGGGGCCTGGGGAGTGATGGCAAGGCTAAGTTGGAGGTAAGGAATTCCTGGAAGGTGACCAGCAAGTGGTTACGTAGGGGGGGAGGGGGGGGGGGATTATGGTTGGATCGTGATATGAACTGTAAGAGGCATGGTTCAATGTTGAAAGTAGGGTGATTTTGGTGGGAGGGATTGGTGGCAAAGAAGTGCTCACATGGCAGCGATTGGGAGGAGGAAATAGGTCTTTGACAAATCCAGCATGGTTAAATTTGGATGTAGCGCTAAAGGTGAGCCCTTTGGATAGGACTGAAACTTCTGTGGAGCTGAGGGTTTTGGTGGAAAGGTTAACAACAATGTCAAGGGAATGTTTTAGTTCTGGATTTCATGGAGGGTTGGTAGGGAGTTTTGGGGGATGCAGCAAGCTCAAAAGATCAGTTAGGCAGGGATTACCTGCTATGAGGGGTGGACAAGAAGGATGACTGTGGGTACGATAGGGGTTAGATAGCGGTACCCTGAGGTGGCAGTGGGAAATCATCCACAGAGGTGGTGTCTGGAATGCCCCTCCAGGTGCTGCAGTGACAAAAACTCCTTTGCTCAGTATGCTGATGGTCTTCCAAAGGCCTTCACAGGCAGGCACTACCCCCAAACCTAGTCTGCAAACAGACCTCCCATGCCATTTCCTATCACACCCCAATCCACTCACCACCCCCAAAGACTAGCCACAAAGGAGTGTCCCCTTTGCCACCCAGTACCACCCCAGACTGTTACAACTGAACCCTATCCTTCGCCAGGGGTCCTGAAATGTGGGGCATCCTACCCCGAGACACTCCCACCCCACCTAAAGTGGTGTTCTGTCACCTACCCATCCTCCACAACATCTTAGTCCATTCCTATGCCACTCCCAATCCCAACCCATTGCTACAATGATCTTGTAACTGTGGAAGACCCAGGTGCAAAACCTGACCAATCCACCCACCCAGCAGTTCCTATTCCAGTCCTGTCACAGGTTTACCCTACCTCCCCAGGTGCCAGTGTGAAAGCAGCCATGTCATTTACCAGCTCTGCTGCAATCATTGCACAGCTTTTTATACTGGTATGACTACCAACCAACTGTCCACCAGAATGATTGGCCACCGCCAAACTGTGGTCAAGAGCAAAGTAGACCACCCTGTGTACAACGTGCAGCTGAACATAACACACTTTATTTCAATGGCTGCTTCACTATCTGAGCCATCTGGATCCTTCCCTCAACCACCAGCTTTTCTTAACTGTGAGATGGGCGTTATCCTTACAACACATTCTCTGCTCCCAAAGTTATGCCAGCCTGAACCTATAGTAATGTACAGCCTTCACATCCTCCACCCAATAGTTTCCACCCCGTCTGTGCTATCATCTCCTCCCTATTCTCATCTACCACCCTGTTTATTTGCAGCCTTCTGCCAACAGATCCACTGACGCTACACCTGCTGGCAGTCTAGTCACTGCACACTCCATCAGACAGCGTTCGTCTCTCCCCCACCCGTACACTACAATCCCTTCCAATTCCCCTTCCCCTTCATCTTCACCTTCTCCTTCTCTACCCCCTCCAGATTGCTGCTTGCATCCCTCATGTTTGCATTCCGGATGAGATGCTGGAGTTGCAGTCGTGTGCACTTGACATATGCTTGCTTTTTGTGTGTGTGTGTGTGTGTGTGTGTGTGTGTGTGTGTGTTTTACTGACGAAGGCTGTGGCCGAAAGCTGTAAGTGAGCATCTTAACTGGGCCTGCTTGCAGCTCGACTTGTCTTCAGTACCGTAAGCCGCAATCTGTCTTTTCCTTTTGATACACATTTTACTTTGATACATTAATTTCTTCTACCCAGCTTTAGTCTCATTAGTGATATTCTTGTAACTTTCCATTACGAAGTCTATTTATTTTCCAAAATAATCAATTTTTGAAAACATAATGTAATTGGAACGATACAAAATCCACTCACCAAGTGGCAGCAGGAGAACACACATATAAAAGGAATTACGTATGTGAACTTTCTGAGCCAGTGGCTCCTCCTTCTGGCAGAAGAGTTGAAGGGAAACAAAGAGGAGTGAAGGAGAAGACTGGTGAGGTTTAGCAAAAGGGATTAAGTTCGGAAAAGTCACCCAGAACCCCAGGTGATGGGTTTGTTTGTCAAAAATTGTCTTAAGTATTTCACAGATTAGTTCTACCAGTTTAGATGACTAAATTCTTTGGTTTCTTTATTTATGGCTTCTCATCAAAAGAGTCAATTATCTCTTTGAAACCAACACATATTTTTAATTCAGTAAACTGCAGTGAATTTTAGACTTCAATTTTAATATTTATCCTATGCAGGACCTGTCTTTCTTGCAAACATTTTGATATTCATTTAATTGGATGTTCACTGAGTTTTTTCAGATGTATTCAGCAGAATTTTTTAGAAGTATTCAATAGGTTGCTGGTAAGGAAGCTATTCCTATGTAATTATCGATTCTTTTCTTGATACTTTGTTACCAATCACCTTTATTTATTTTTCAATCCTTGAACTATCATTTTGTTTATCAACAACTGAGTTAAAACACCTGTGAAGTTTTAAGATTCCATTCAAGAAACCATGATTCTTCATCTATGGGATGGAGGGTAAGATCAGCAGAAAGTCCTACCATAAAAATAAATTTTTTCAAAGTTTTAGTTGTTTCAAATCTGAGGATAAATTGAAATTTTGGTGGACCTTTGTCCATATCATGAGGACCACAAAACATTTTCCAATAGCTTTTGCACAGCTTATTCGTTACAAAATTTTCAAATCTGCATTGTACTGGTTAGCAACTGTGCATTTTTCTACAGAGTAACTGCATGAATTCACAATAATAAACTTGTGTGACACATGTTCCTTATGGAACTCCTATCTGTCATGACAATCAATTCGTGATTGCTAGTGAAGATGATCACTTGTTTGATCTTTGCCCATTTTTGTCACAGGGAAAGTGTACCTCTAAGTAGTGGGACTGTGGTTTTAACTCTGGCTTAAAATCTAGCACACAATTCAACAACTGAAAGAATATGATGTAAGAATGCTTCAAATTACAAGTTCTGTAAGGCTGCAAGTCCAGATATTTCTGTTTCTCTTCAGCAGTCAAAAAATGAGAGCTTCCATTCTGTACAAACTTTTCCCTTAGTTTAAACAATTTTTCAGAATTTTGGATACTGGACTGGTGGTATCCCTGTGATTTTTCAAATTTCATCAGTTGCCACACTACAATCTTCTTCAAGGTTGTCTGTCATAAGTTTTAAACTCTATTAATACATTGACATTTTCAGCCTTCCTCATCGTAACTGTACAACCACCATGCAAATAATAAGAAGAAACAGATACAGTGCATGGTTTACTCACTGATAATATAATTTAAAAGCACTGTGAGTGCCTGCCAGATTTTTACTACAAAATTTCAATTTTAATGCACAACTTTCAATCTTTAACAATTCTTTAGCGTATGCAAAGTGTACAAGTTCCACTATAAGCTCACATTACTTACAAACAGAGGACACTACACATGAAAAGAAACCACTGCTTCTTCCTCCAGCTTTCAACTGCCCCATAGTTAATTTTCACTATTGTTGTGCCATCCATGCTCTCTGTTGCAAATGTGTGGGTTCATTTACAAAATATCCCTTGTAGAGAGTGACAAAAAGCTAATCCTAGTAATTTGGCGAACTGGGTCACATGGTATATATCAAAGGCTACCAAATCTTACACCTTATGCATGTGTCTAGCAACATACCAAGGTCGCCCCTACCTCCCTCTTCTGGTAGGTTTACATTTTTTGTCTTTTTATTTGGTTGTAGTTTTATGCCATCCCAAGTAAATGAAAAAGCAATTTTTCAAATAACTTCAAGCATGGAAACAAGTGACTGGATAATTAACCACTGTCCATGAGGAATTAACAGTAATACTCACCCGTAGTTGTTGATTCTGTTGAGGTCTGGGCTTGGGCGGCCTCACTCTCTCTTATCACAACAACAAAAGCTCTCTTTTCTGGGTGCCGGTCAACAAGGTGTCTCTCTACTATATGTCGCTGGAAGTGAAAGTATGGACAGTGAGCACAACCATAAAGGCGGTCGCCATGCATACGTAAATGAGCACCCAGCCTTTCAAGAGGAACTTCAGGCGCAGAAGGTGGACAATGAGGGCAGCGATAGACTACTTCATCCAGGTGTAATGCACGGAGGTGATGCCGCAACATTGCCTCGCTACAGGTAAGGTAGCTGCAACCTGCTGCACTACAAACATATCTTCTGTGCTCTTCCACATATTGTGGTACAACGTATTGTTGCTGTTGCAACTGTCCCTCTTCATTAGCTGCACCTACAAACAAGTCAATCCATTACAACACACACTGCTGGCACTTCAACTAAATTATATTTTTATTGTTTATCTTTCACCTCTGCTGATACAAGGAGATTGTAAAAATTATTCCAAATATTTCCTAGTTGTCCCTTACTCCTCACAAATTGTTTAAATGTGCTTCATAGATTCAATATACATTTCTGCACAGCTAATGAATACTACAGATATTTATTGAAAACCAAAGAATAATTATTTTCCTTCTTTCCAAGACAGTTTCACAACTCTTATCAGAATTGTTTAACCCAATCCCAGATCTTAAATAACTAGTATCTTGTAAAAAATTTTAGTAAGGAAAGTATCACCAATAAGATTTTATATTCACACTGCTCTTCAGACAATTATCCATATTGTAATGACAATGGCTGAAGTGAAGAAAATAAAACCTACCAGCAGTCACTGCAGTGCCAGAACTGCTACTGGTCCCTGAGGTGGTTGGCTTTGGAACGCCAATATTAGAACTGGCAGCCAGATTAGTCATTTTGTCAAACATTTTTTCATTCCGTTCCAGGCATGGAACAGGATTTACAACCTCCACTGTGGGAATGTCTGCAGGGTCAACATCTGGATCCAAATGCAGGCCTAAATGTCGCTTCATGTTGCTACGCACTTTCGTTTTGAAAGAGCAAACTGAACACTCTATAGGATCTTTTAGAATTGCACTCATTGGCAGTAGATGTATCTCCTCTGGTCGATAAATGGTTTTGATCACACGGCCAGTTGGGTTACGTTTTGGTCTTCCTTTTCCCTGAAAAGCAAGACTTCACTATTTAGTTTGCATTTTAGTCTAAAGTATTTGCCAGAAGTCCTTTCGAACTATTTGTCTGGCAAATGTATGACATGTTCAGTAACTGTTATGTCAGCATACTTAGATATCAGAGAAAACTACTACATATTTCTTAAAATTGTGAGAAACAACAACATCAACTCTTAGAGGAACACACAATTGAAGACAAAAGCAAATTTTACAAATAAAGGAAAATCAAATACAGGAATGTTACATTCTGAGTACCCTCGGTTTGGATACTGCATGTTTGGCTATTAATCCACATTCCCTGGGTTCCCATTTTGATCTTTGCCATGCAAATATTCTTAATAAAAATAATCAGCTACAGCAGCCGAATCTATCTAGTACAAGAAGTCCCCCCTCCTCCTGCTAATGGCTTTGTCAAAAACGGGGTTGAGGATAGAGTACAGGGTCGGTTATTATCTTGCCCTTTGGGTGGCAAAGCTCTCCTAGGCAGAAGAAACAGTAACAACCAACAGTTTGAGGATGCAGCAGGCAATTGAAACCATTACTTTACACATAGGAAATGTAGCCTCTAACTAAAAAAGTTTGATGACGATTTTTCCAGTGGTAAAATATTCTATTTTGGTCTCCTAATTCAATCTTTGGGAGGTGTCTACCACGTGGGGGGTAGGGAGGCGAACTGACCTTCTGTTCAAGTTTTTTAACTGTCACTGAAAATGAATGGATAATGTACGCAGCCATGGTCTATTATTGCTCCTCTTTCTGTTATTTACAATACCTGCTTCTTCTTCTTCTTCTTCTTCTTCTTCTTCTTCTTCTTCTGCTGCTGCTGCTTTTACGGCCTCACTGGAGCACTTCAGTCAATCATTTTCTGGTCGTCTTCAGTAAGTATTCTTTTCGAATTACCTAGTACTTTTTCATCCAGTGTTCTGGGGTTTTCTGTTATTGCTACAGAAATACCCTTTTTATTGTAGGTCATGTCTCTCTTTTTGGTTGACATATTATTTTTATGTTTTTCAGTGTCTTTAAATTTTCTATTTTGCAAATTGTTCAGGGTTAATTCTAGTTCTTCCATATCTTCCCTAATTTCCTATATCCATCTTACCTGTTGCATCAGGTTCCAAAGTTTCTCTATAATTTTTCTTGATAATCTGGTTTCTGGTGTCCTCAATAATGTAGGTGGGGGGAATGTCCTATAGTACCTGTAATGGGCTCCAGTTTGTTAAGTACCACTTCATTTGGCACTAACCACCATTGTACATTTCTTTGATGTTTCTTATTTATGTTTGTTTTAGTTATTCTTCTCTCTACTTTTAGGATTTGGTCCATTATTTTTCTCTTAGTGAATTTGAAAAGTTTCATTTTGGTATGTCACCTCTCGTTGAACCATCAACTTACATTGTTTTGATTGAGAGACACTTTTATTGTATGTAGACCATGTTAATTTTTGAGCTTTATTAATTTTATTAGTTCTTTCTTGCCATACAGGTTTCACATCCAAGTTGTGTGTTATAATTTCTCCCAGGTATTTAAACTGTTCCACTGCTTTTAATTTCCTGTTATTTACTGCTATGTGGCTGATTACTAGATGATCTGCTACTGTTATCTCAGTCTTTTTGAATAATCATCTAGAGCCCTATTTTTTGTGCTATATTTTGTAGGTCTGTTATTTGATTTCTAGCTTCTTGAACGTTATTTTGCTAGTAATGCTAAGTCATCTGTGAATTACAAACAATTTAAGTTTATCTGATCTTCCTAGGTTTCAATTCTTACATTTTTAGGATTTTCCTTGTACCATTCCCTCATCATGTACTCCACACCACAGTTGGAATGTAATGGCAATAAACCATCTCCCTGTCTTACCCTGTTTCAATCATAAACAGATCAGATTTTTCTCCTCTGAACATTACATTAGATTTGGTGTTTGTGAAGTGTTAATTTTATCATTTTTATTAATTTGGAATGGAGCCTGAAATTCCTTAGTATCTTCATCTTTGAAGATATGTGTACACAACTATAAGCTTTCTCGAAGTCTGCAATGGTAATGACTTCTTCTTGTTTTTTTTCCCCCTTCTTTCTTAGCAGCCCATTACCAAATTGAAAGTGATTATCAGTTGTGGGCAGCTTCTACATGGCCTAAAGCTTCCTTGGTATTATTCTAAAATTTTTATCTTTACATACATAGTGAAAGCCCAAATCCAGATAACGTGGCTGCCAGAATAACTCCCCCTCGCACCCCCCTCAGATTTAGTTATAAGTTGGCACAGTGGATAGGCCTTGATAAACTGAACACAGATCAATTGAGAAAACAGGAAGAGGTTGTGTGGAACTGTGAAAAAATAAGCAAAATATACAAACTGAGTAGTCCATGGGCCACATAAGCAACATAATGGACAATGTGAGCTTAGGAGCGCCGTGGTCCCGCGGTAGCGTGAGCAGCTGCAGAACGAGAGGTCCTTGGTTCAAGTCTTCCCTCGACTGAAAATTTTACTTTCTTTATTTTTGCATAGTTATTATCTGTCCGTTCGTTCATTGACATCTCTGTTCACTGTAATAAGTTTAGTGTCTGTGTTTTGCGACCGCATCGCAAAACCGTGCGATTAGTAGACGAAAGGACGTGCCTCTCCAATGGGAACAGAAAACATTTGATCGCAAGGTCATAGGTCAACCGATTCCTCCACAGGAACACACATCTGATATATTCTATACGACACTGGTGACGGCATGTGCGTCACATGACAGGAATATGTTGTCGACCCACCTAACTTGTACACTTGGCGAATGGGTAAAAAGATTCTTCTACCTTGCCCGATTAAAGTTTTCTTGTGGATGTGATAATCACTCCCAAAAAAGTGATGAAAACATAAGAGTTTGTCACATAAACTGAAAATAAAAAATTAAACTTTTCACTCGATGGAAGATTTGAACCAAGGACCTTTCGTTCCGCAGCTGCTCACGTTACCACGAGACCACGGCGCTCCTGCGTTCCCATCGTCCTTAATGCTGCCTATCTTCCCTTGAACTACTCAGTTTGTATATTTTGCTTATTTTTTCACAGTTCCACACAACTTCTTCCTGTTTTCTCAATTGATCTGTGTTCAGTTTTTCAAGGCCTATCCACTGTGCCAACTTATAACTAAATCTGAGGGGGGTGCGATGGGGAGGTTCCCTTGTCAGTATGCAACCTGCTGTGGTAGAGTGTGGTCCGTGTTTCCGCTACTTTGCTTTCTGTGACGTGTCAAAATATGCGCTGCAATAGAAAATTGCCCTCTCCTCCCCCCCCCCCCCCCTAAACGTGTGAGGTGTGTTCTGTGATTTGGTATTTGTTGGCGAAAGACTGCAAACCAATGGAAGTTTATAGCGACTTTTCTGATATGTACGGAAATGGAATAATGAATGAAAGCCGACTGAGACAATGACGCACTTACGTTAGAAATGGCCGTACCAATGTTCACGATGAGGACCACAGTGATGCCGGCCGGTGTGGCCAAACGCTTCTAGGCGCTTCCGTTTGGAACCTCGCGACCGCTACGGTCGCAGGTTCGAATACTGCCTCGGGCATGGATGTGTGTAATGTCCTTAGGTTAGTTAGGTTTAAGTAGTTCTAAGTTCTAGGGGACTCATGACCTCAGATGTTAAGTCCCATAGTGCTCACAAGGGAACCTCCCCATCGCACCCCCCTCAGATTTAGTTATAAGTTGGCACAGTGGATAGGGCTTGAAAAACTGAACACAGATCACTCGAGAAAACAGGAAGAAGTTGTGTGGAACCGTGAAAAAAATTAGTAAAATATACAAACTGAGTAGTCCATGTGCAAGATAGGCAACATCAAAGAGAATTTAAGATCAGGAGCGCCGTGGTCCCGTGGTAAGCGTGAGTAGCTGTGGAGCGAGAGGTCCTTGGTTCAAGTCTTCTCTCAACTGAAAATTTTACTTTCTTTATTTTCGCAAAGTTATGATCTGTCCATTTGTTCATTGACTTCTCTGTTCACTGCAATAAGTTTAGTGTGTGTTTTGCGACCGCACCGCAAAACCGTGCGATTAGTAGACGAAAGGACGTGCCTCTCCAATGGGAACCGAAAACATTTGATCGCAAGGTCATAGGTCAACCGATTCCTCCACGGGAAAACACGTCTGATACATTCTATACGACACTGGTGACCGCATGTGCGTCACATGACAGGAATATGTTGTCGACCCATCTAACTTGTACACTTGGCGAATGGGTAAAAAGATTCTTCTACCTTGCCCGATTAAAGTTTTCTTGTGGATGTGATAATCACTTCCAAAAAAGTGATGAAAACATAAGAGTTTGTCACATAAACTGAAAATAAAAAATTAAACTTTTCACTCGAGGGAAGACTTGAACCTAGGACCTCTCATTCCGTAGCTGCTCTCGCTAACCACAGGACCACAGCGCTCCTTGACTGCCAGTGTCCTTGATGTTGCTTATCTTGCGCATGGACTACTCAGTTTGTATATTTTACTAATTTTTTTCATAGTTCCACACAACTTCTTCCTGTTTTCTCGATTGATCTGTGTTCAGTTTTTCAAGGCCTATCCACTGTGCCAACTTATAACTAAATCTGAGGGGGATGCGATGGGGAGGTTCCCTTGTTAGTTCCCCAAGTTGATGTTTTTAAAAGTGAGATGAATCAATGGAACTCTCACTTGAAGCTACAAAAAACTGAAGTCAGTCAGTGATCAGAAACTCTGAGAAAGCCTTATTCAACTGGATGGGGGATATGCCACAGAGCTTTTTCACTTTGTGTACCATTTCAGCAGCCATTTGCTTTATTTGTGCGCAGGAAAATTTATAGGTGACAGTTTTTTCTAAAGGTTTCTATCATTCTCACCCATTCTCACAATCTAAGTGATTTGGCCACCAACCCCACAGCAACGTTCCACTATCGCACTAACCACTACTGCCTGCTGGGACGTATCCAGTAACAAGAGAGACGATGTGCTGACCAGTCCACTGTTTTGAAACCCACCTAACATCACCAGAGCATCATGAGCTGACTGCCATTCAGTACTACAGACAAACACACAGGTGAAAGATGTAATTGCCCTGAAAAATTTTCGTTAAAAGTAAAACAAAGGAAAATTTATTTACAGTACTAAGCAACAAAATCATCTTTACAAGGCATTCCTAAGTATCGTGGTAGTAGATTAAAGTAAAACTATTAGTTATTTTCCAAAAAGAACTGAATATTACCTTTGGACAGACTACAAACATATCCGTCTCATGGTTATTGAGAAAACGGTCAACTGGTACTGTTTCTGTACAGGACACTTTATGTTGATGTTTGAGGTGCTTGGCAACAGCTGTTGGAGCCGTAGCACGGTATGTACACAGAGCACATGAGTATCGTGGTACACCATGGATTCTTAGATGGTCAACCAATGTGTTGAAAGCTTTGAAAGGGCGAGAGCAATGGGGACACCTGAGAACACCTTCACGTGACAAATCACACACACACAAATGCTCCCGTAACTGAGATGCTGTTGCTGCCCGGTATTCACAGCGTGCATTGCCACACAAATACAAGTCCTCTCCTGTAAGACCCGAGGCCATAAACTGCTTCCGCTGGTCTCCTTGTATTACACTGTCCTCTGTCATGGCAGATCCCTCAGAGGCCTGGATTGTTTGTGGTTTAACTGCACCATAGGTAGTGTTCACAGACTCTGCGCAAGAATTTGTTTCAGACTCAGAATCAATGTTAGATCCACTCTCTGCATTCTGAATGGAAATTTTAGTAGTAAATTTGTTTGGTGTGGACCCAAGAAATGCTTCACAGTTTGTGTGTTCCTGTGCAAGTTCACTTTCTTTTGCTGTAGCTTCTGGGCATGACTTTGTCAATAAGATTACTGAATCAGATGAATTTTGGCTGTCTGTTTCTTTTATCAATTCATTCACAGAGTTCTTCAACTTATTAACTGGAGATTCTTTTCCTGGGTGTGACATTCTAAGTTTACAGCTACCTTTGCAAGCCACATGACTACATTGTTTACCCTTCGTAGCAAGCTGATAATAAAGTACCTGAACATCATCATCCTCATCCACACCATCATCATGATCATCATCATCATCGTCGTCATTATTCTCCACAGCTTGTTCCTTACAAGGAGAACTGTCGGAAACCTCTCCTTTTATATTTGCTTCTTGCAATGCAGATGAGTCTTTCGGTAATGGCACAGGGGCAATTCCTGGTAATGCAGCTTTTTCTGGAATGTCAGCTACTTCACTCTCTTGAGCAGCTTCTGTTTCTTGATTTTCTACAATTTCAAATGAAGCATTCTGTACAGCATCAATTATCTCATTTTCAGTCATTTGACTAAATAAAACCTGTGGAGCTTGATTTGTACCAGCATCATCTTCCTGGGCACACATTTCAGACTGAATGCTTGTCACCACTCCTCCAGCAACAGGAGCTGACTCTGAAGGTCTGCTTATAACATCACCTGATACAGACTGGTCCAAACTCACAATCTTTAGCCGGTTAACATCACCACCAGGTGCGGATTGCTGCAACAAAGTACAACGAATAAATGTATCAGATGTTGTGCTCGACAAATCATCAAAACATTCCTTTGTTAAATTCAATGGACTTACAGTAAAAATTAATATTAGGAACCACACTCCATAGTTCATCAACACGTGAATACACAGTAACTCAATAACAATTTCATTCAGTAAATGAGACTTTTTAGCACAACACATTACTCAACTGACAAAGGCAACTTGCAAAATTTGGAGCTAATTTTATTCCTTGTTACAAATCAGTTCTACATTTTGCACCTTCAGCCTGCCACTTGCCCTGACACAATCATCAAAGTTTCAAGTCAGATATTGGAAGCATGGCAATTAATAAATCTTCCATATTATCCAAGGTTTCACAGCCATTAGCAGTCTATTTCTGAGAATCTAACAGGCAAAGCACTTTAAAGACTTCAAACCAAAAATCAGATTCCTCTGAAAACAGCCCACCATTCCATTACATCAAACCCATATACTGTCGCCACATTTCACTCATGCTTTTGGTAATTGTAAGTCATTAGTGAAAAGTTACAATTTGAAACTAAATACGTTCTTCCTTTGATACACTCTGAAGGATACTGAAAATTTCAATATCTTTATTTTGAATGGCTGGATCGCAGAAACAGACACACAGTGAAAAGGATGTAATGGATCTACTCAGTAGGAGCACTTATACATTTCAGTCAGAGTAGAATGCTCTACAACCACACGACAGAGATCTAATAAAATAAGATACATAACTCAACATTAAAAACACACTCCTACAATCACATCAATTATAGAAATATACCCAATGTTGTATCACTCTATAATACACAATATTCACCTGTCTTTCACATTTTTTTCATGTATTGTTCAATTCCTCTTTGTCTCAAATTTATTTAAAAAAAACACTGCAAATAAGTCCCAGAAAAAAACTGATACACCCTTTTAGAGGTTTCCAGTTCACTCACAATTTATTTTTGCAACAGTGTGAGTACACGAACTGATTACATTTACGGATCAATAGCACAAGTTGTTCTGCTGAAACACCCTTATTAGTACATGGTGTAGGCTTCACAGGCAGCAATGCAGCCACCAACTCTGGCATCCAGTCGATCATACAGATGGTGAATACTGTCCTGGGATACATTATGCCATGCCTACTCAACCTACTCACATAGTTCTGTAAGAGTTGTTGGTTAAAGTGTTGTCGGTTGACAAGTCACATGAGTCATTTCTCGTCTCCTCACATCCAACATATGCTCAACTGGAGACAAGTCCGGAGACCGTGCTGGCCAGGGAAGTTGCTGCAAGTCTTGCGGAGCAGGCTGAGTTTCACAGGCAGTGTGTGGGCAAGTATTACCCTGTTGGAGCAATATGTCACCTTCATGTTGCAAGAACAGCAAAAAAATGGGTCTAACAACATTCTGAACATACCAAAAACTGGTTAGCACCCCCTACAGAAACACCAAAGGTGAACAAGAGTTTTAGCTTATCACACCTCAGACCATAAAGCCTGGGCTCAGTAAGCTGTAGGAAGCATGAGTGTGTCTGTGGCATGGTTGCCTGCTTGCTTCACACATTTGCATCACAATGAGCCTTCCGGCTGTGAGCGTTCCCTATTATAGGGTAGACACAGATGGTGCTCTGGTAGCTGTTATCTGTTGGCAGATGATGTTGAAGCCATTATCAGTACATCTACTATCCCCAGGTGGCATATGCTTTCATCAAATCAAAATCAACATTGTCTTTCCAGGTGTACTAATTTTTTTCTGGCAATATACCTCACACAACACTCCCTCTTTGGTACTAAAATCTTTGCCCAAAGATACTATAAAAAAAATAATTCTAAATAATAATCGTCCTACATCAGCTAAAGAATATCCTTTGTCTTCATTATGATTATATGAAAATAAAAAGAAAAGAAAAACTGACAGTTAATTACCACATAATACAACTCATGTTGAACATACCTTAGTGGGTTCATAATGACGCAGCACTGCAAGCGCTGGTAAATTATGGTGCATATTGCAGAGATGCTGCTGAATTTCCTCTTCTGTCTCTGCCCCATGTGGACAATGCCGGCATTGATACAATGAAATCGAATGGAATTTATAGTGCTGGGAAACAAATGGAAATTAATAAATGGTTAATTCTGCAATTAATAAATATTTTGCTTTATGATAAGAATCTACATTTTTTTAAGTAAACATTTTTTAACAAAAATAAAAAGCAAGCGCACATACTAAACTGGGTTAGGTAAAAAAAGCCAATGTTTATAATTTAGAGTAGCAGTAGCAGCAGCAGCAGCAGCAGCAGTAGTCATTGTCGTCATCTTGTACAGAGTCCCACCACTGGGAAAGTCTGATAGGAACACAAGCCTCTCCATCTTCTCCAGTCTTACCATTATCTCTCTGTGACCAGTATAGTCTTCTCCTATCTCCCAAATGCTTTCTTCCACACATTTTATACAATAGTCCCTTGGGCTCTTGCTTTCCATCTTCATCTATTCTATCTTACAAGGACACCCCACCCCCCACATCATCCATTTTCCATTTTCCTTACATACCCACACCATTTTAATCTTTTCACCTCAATCTTATGCAGGGTTTCCTCGCATGTTATCTCCCTCACACTCATTTCCCATCTTTTCCATTTGACATTACACCTGCCTGACTTCTCAAAAATTTCATTTCACTTGCTGACACCTTACTTTTTTACCTTTGATTCATGACCCAGATTTCTGCAGCATGCAAAAGGATTGGTAAATAATACATTTAATATTTCAGCATTTTCCTGGGATACTTCTGAATTCCATATCTCTCACATTCCTCATAAATTTATCAGCTTGCCTTGTTTGTTCATTTATCTCTTAGCCATCCCTTCCATTTTCCTGTATTATGCTCTCAAGATACTTTAAGGTTTCTGCTATTTTCAGTTGCTCCCGACTCAGTGTCGTGCTTACTTTATCCTTTTTTCCTTGTTGTGACCACCAGTTCATACTTTTTTCATTAAATTTTAAGCACACTCTTGCACAACTTCTTCTCAAAAATCTAACTGCTTCTGTACTTCCTCATTGTCATTCCTCCACACTATCAACTCATCAGAAATAACATTTCTGCTATACTGTCTCTTGCCACTTGTGTCATTATGTCATCCATCACCATCAACGTTCTGAAAAGCAACAGAGATAGTACACTTCCTTGTGTAAGACTATTTTTCTGTTTCAGCTGTACTGATCGCCCCCAGCCCACTTTCACACAATTTACACCTCCCTGGCATAACTCTATTATCCTCAGTACAGTCTGCTTCCCTACCCCTTCCTTTCTTAGTGCCTCCCAAACATTACTTCTGGATACAGTGTTGCACGCATTCACTAAATCCTTGTGCCAACACCAACAAATGCCATTCTCCCAACAGACATATGGAAGGATTGAATATCATAGTCAAGACATAAAAAAGCACATATTGTTATTGTATAAACATTTGTACTTAGCATAAATGTAAAAAAAAATGGAGGAATCCTGACAATCTTTCACTCTTTCCATGACAGATCAAAACTTTGCCTGTTTGACCCCCAAACTCACCCTTATCTCCCAATGGCAGTACACTCACTAAATGAGCTCCTCTGTACAGGCAAACCTCATGATGGAACTCCAAAACTTGAACAGCTGGTATCTCCCTCCTACTTGTCCCAAGAACCAGCCACAAAGAAACACACTTCTCATCACCAAACATCATCCAAGACTGTAAACACTGAATCATATCCTTCGCCAAGACTTCTATTACACTCCGCACAAAATAACATGGCTGGTAGATGCGCAGTCGGCAGGACACGCTCGGGGAGAGCACTAGTGGTGGGAGTTAAGGGCACGTGCTGTAGGGGAAATGCCGAGTGCTGGATGTGAAGTGCCGTTCTACACTGAAGCCTACGCTCACATTTTTTGTAAATATTAAGTGGAGCCCCTCCGCGCCCACAATTACATGGTGACCATTCAGAAAGATCTGTCACCTCCGCTTTGGTTAGTATCTAAAAGGAATTCTGCTGAAAATGGAACAAAGGCAGCAATTTATTTTCACTTGGCTTGTTAACCACTTCAAGAGAATCATCATGAGTGACAATTTTTTTAGTACCACCTACACATTTCTCTTGTTGGCATGTTAAAATTTGCTTCTTTTGCCGAAACACAGTGGAGACTACACAGTATCACCTCATTAATATGATGTGCACACGACTGTGGAAAAGTAAGGTCTGTAGCTTATGAAAAAGCATATGCTCAGAACAAAAACAAACATGTAATGTCTTCCCTTATGTTGTTCCAAAATCCATAGCATTTCTAGTTTCACCAACTATCAATGGGCCTTAAAAATTACATTCTTTCATCGAAAAAGTTTGCATTTAGTGGAATAACATGGCAGATAATGAAGTTTTGCATAATAACTATATGACAAAATACTCTCCTCTTTTTTGCTATCATTTGCCAAAGTCTCATTTCAGTATCTCAAACTGTTTGTGAAATATGAGGAATGCTGCAGAACTCTCACTCTGGCTTTACAGCTGGTGCGCGTGACTGCACATGAATGTGCTGCATCAGATCAATTTTCTCTAGATTGCTGACAGAGACCTCCACCCAAGTTTAAATAAAAATTCAATATGTTAAGAGTGGAGAGCAGCTACAAAGGCGGGTGAGGGTCACGTTCTGCACATAGAGAGAGGGAAGATAAGTTGCGACGCTACCAATTTCCTTCCGTCTGTTCGTGCACTGAGTCAGCTGATGGCACGCTAGTATGAACATCGTTCCACAGTCAACTTTAAGAACTGCATTCTTAGTAACGAGAATCCTTACGCACGCGCACATACGCAACCTTCCACATAGAATTAATTAATATTGAACTCAATCACAACATTCCCAATCATATAAAATATTGAGATAAATAATTTCTCTACATTAAATTCTATATGGTTGAAGACGAAAGACTATGAAAGTAAAACAGCTGTAAAGAAAAACATAAAAAACCAAGAAAACCACTGCATGTGGTAACAAGGTATATATGCAAAACTTTATGCTGTTTTCAGATTTGTAAAAACTTCAATTTATCTGCAAGTAAGTAGTAACGTATATTCTTCCTATTGTATAACAGAAAGCAAATTAAAGCCCAGTGATGATGCTGAAACCTCAATGAAACGTCTCTGGGTGATGGCACAAAAAGAAACAATTGTGTTTTGCTCAAGGCGGATCCCTTACAAAAGTACAGTTTATTTGTAAAGCAAACACAGACAGAAGAGCTTCAGTCTCAAGGCAATACACACACCATTTTGTCAGTAATAATGATGTAGCTTCATTCTTTCTTTAAATACTGTCAGTGTTTAATGTTCCGTCTTTCGAACGACACGGATTTGTTTCATTAGCCAACAAACTTCTCAAGTTTTAATAATTTGTAACCATAAGGATATCAGAAACAGATTGTTTAATGTGTTACTTAAAGCTAATTTTCTTTCATTGTGCAACCTGCTACGGTATTATAGTATGTGTACTTAATTGAATGAAATATGTTTTATGAAGAAAACTGCATCATTACGAGGTCAAAGATGAAACTTCAGCTACCAATAATTGTTTATGCTGCTGCAGGCAGAGTCACACAAAGTCATAATAGCAGTAATCGCTACTTACATACTTCACAGCAAGAAATCCACTCCATCATCTTCACTGTCCAATGTAGATGAATCAGATTCAGCAAGATTTATGACGAATGGTTCCACAAACCGTATCCCTGCAAATTTCCCTGTTGTAATCTTCATCTTGCAGTTTTTCTGCTTGTCTTACACAAGCTGCCCATGCAGATGTTGAGATGCTGTCTATGGCCTCATGTGCAAGTCTCTCAATATCTGCAATTTTTAATGTATTGTTCTTTTCTGCAATTTATGCTTTTATCTGAGACCATACCAGCTAAAATGGGTTGTAATGGCGATGGTACGGGGGTAATCTAATGATACGGTGTCCATACTGCTTTGCAATTTCATCTGTCTCAAACTCTGTATGCAGGCTTGTGTTGATTGACAAGAAATAGCAAATTCTGCTCTGGTATGCAACGAGTTATAAGGTATTCTGTTAGATGACAGCCATGCAATAATGTCTGCCTTTTTGGAGTTCGTATTTGGAGCTTTGTTCACTTGAATTGAATGGTTCAAATGGCTCTGAGCACTATGCGACTTAACTTCTCAGGTCATCAGTCGCCTAGAACTTAGAACCAATTAAACCTAACTAACCTAAGGACATCACACACATCCATGCCCGAGGCAGGATTCGAACCTGCGACCGGAGCGGTCACTCAGCTCCAGACTATAGCGCCTAGAACTGCACGGCCACTTGAATTGAGTGGATGCTGGCATTGTCCATGGCTATAACTGAAGACACAGGAATGTGTGGCACTAATTGTTGGGTAAACCAGTTTTTGAAGACGCTGTACGTCATTTCAGAGTGGTAATCTTCAGAATTCTTAGCTTCAGACGCCTTAAAAATCAGCTTACCCTGGGGGAAAAGCCAGTATCTGCTGATCCGACATGAAGCACTATAATTCTGTTACCCTTACCAACAGGAACTTTTAATCCACCGTACCCATCGCTCATTTTCCAGCACATAGCCCTTGCACGGTTCTGATTAACGAAAGTTTCATGTAAGTAATAAATTTGAAATGTTCCA
Source organism: Schistocerca nitens (assembly GCF_023898315.1). Taxonomy (NCBI): domain Eukaryota; kingdom Metazoa; phylum Arthropoda; class Insecta; order Orthoptera; family Acrididae; genus Schistocerca; species Schistocerca nitens. Next base: position 84,172,198 of record NC_064622.1, on the reverse strand, counting down.
GCTTCTCTGATCTACTGCATTGTTCTTAAAAACACAGTCCTTGCAGCCGCAATATCGATTCGTCCCATTAATAATTTCCTACCATCGTTCGTTTTCCGATATCTGAACCCCATTTCTTTCAGTATCCTCAACATGGTCCATTTGCTTCCATTAAAATTTTCAGCTTCTTTCATATGCGAAACTAGTTTCTCTGTTGTTGGTTTCTCACCTTCAGCATACATGCTGAACACTATGCGCCGCAAACGTTTTTCGCAAAATCATCTAGCTCACCCATTTCTTTTTTGTGGTTGTGTTGCTTCCCTGATGATTTGAAAACAGCTGACCCACAAGCTTGGATAGACGTCTTAGCTTTGCTGGATATTCTCTGAACGGTCCTCAAACCGATACCAAAGGCTTCAGCTGTCTGCTCCTGGCATTTGGCAATGGCGCTACCCGCGCCTTGTGCTAGCGTGTATTCAGCGGAAGATTGTCTCTTGAAGTATTGGTACACATGGAACACTTCCTCTTGCCTGTTTGTGTAGCACTTGGCATGACTGCTTACCGTCACTCATAATGAACACTATGAAGGCAGTCAGCACTCAGCACGGAACACAATGATTGAAATAAACAGTCAGAACTTCCGAAAACAGCACGACCCACACAGAATGAAGATAATAATGTCACTGGCGCGCAATTGGCTGAGAGTCATGTGGTACACTTCCGCATATTTTTGCGCATCTGACCCTCACCCACCTTTGTAGCTGCTCTCTGCTCTAGCTAAATTTCATATGCATCAAATATTACAGCAACTACGACCATTAACGAATTGAAGGGTACACCACCACCACCACCACCACCACCACCACCACCACCACCAGCAGCAGCATCATAAAACTGCCATATAAAGCTGTAAATAAAGTAAAAATTAATTTTTTTTACCAAATAGCTTCTCTAAAAATGTTTAAGAAAGATTGCAGGGCATGCGCCTCAATGCTGTCATCGCTGACCGGCCGAAAGGGGGCAAATAATGTTGGCCTCCACTTCCGAACAAAGGGACTCAATCAGCACCTTGGACAAAAAATGGTCACTGCACGTCAGCCACCATATCCTACATTGACTATCAATGTGCCCAGAGGTGAGGAACATGTTATCCACAATCCTTCACATCCCTATAAAGTGATATTCCACTACCTCCATCCAACCTACACAACATCCTGGTCCATCCCTGTGCCACATTCACTTCCAACCCCTTGCCACATGGGACATTTCTCTGTGGAAGATCTGGGTGCAAGACTTGTCTGATTCATCTACCCAGTGCACCTTATTCCAGTCCAGTCAAGATTATCCTATGCCATCATAGGCAGGGTCTATGAAAGCAGCCATGTCTTACACCTGCTCGGTTGCAATTTCTGCAAAACTTTTTATATGGGAATGACCACCATTCAAACAAATGGTCACTGTTAAACTGGGACCAAGAAGAGATTTGACCACTGAGCAGTGGTACATGCTGCTGAGCACAACATGCTTGATTTCAATGGGTGCCATCTGGATCCCGCCCCCACCCCCATCCACACAACAATAGTTTTTCTGAACCACACACAACAATAGTTTTTCTGAACCACACACAACAATAGTTTTTCTGAAGCACATAGAAGCAATCTGTCCTAGCAACACATACTTCATTCCCATAATCCTGGACTATTTTCGCTAGTCCCTGTGCCCCTCGTTCACCTCCACCCTGTCCCAGGACCTACACTCACTTGGTCTGCACCTACATCCCCTTCCCCAGTCTTCTGTCCTCTGTTCTGTCATGGCCTCCCAATCCACTCCTCCATATCATCATCATCATCATCATCATCATCATCATCATCATCATCATCATCATCATCATCTTGCACTGGATGAACTCACTGGTACCTGTGTCCCTGCACCACATTCCTATTCTGTGCACCTACTGCCTCTCACTCTTGCCTTTCTAGTTCATAACCCTGCTGCCTGCCTCTAAGCCACCAACCATCCTACCCCAACCCAACCCTTCTCCTCCCAGTAGTGAGAGGGGAAGGGAAACTAGCAAAGTTTTCAATCTTATTTATTAGCCTGTCAACGACTAATACCACTACTATTTGGTGAGTTGTTACCTTCATTTATAAACTATGTATTTCTCAGAAACTTTCACATCAGCGTACACTTCACTGGGGAGTGAAAGATTGATTCAGGAAACTAACATTACACTATGGCCATGTCACTCTCCACCATATTCTCACTCACAAGGGTGACTAGTGCAGGTAGAAATACAGTAGAGCCTTTGCCAAGTTCAAAATGTAGGGAAGAAGTTGGTGGGTGTATAGTCCACAAGAGGTAACATTTCACTTTCAACCTCAACCTGGCACACACTTTCAGTCCCTCACTGAGCAAGTTATCTTTATCTTCCAAGACAATCGGGTCATCACCCATTATCAGCTGTAAACTGCTTTCAATAGACAAGAGTTAATATTAGAAACTGTACCAAAAATGAGTGTCCCATACTCTTGCTGACTACACTAGCTCAAAGCTGCAACTGCAAATTGCTGTGTTTCTTTATACTTAGTTTATTCCATGCTGTCCTCTTCTTGTCAAGATCTCTCACTCGCCACTACATTTACTGCAATTAAACTGTACGATGAATCCTGCTCATTTTTTCCTTGTAATATAGTCTGACTAATATATTTTCAGATTTATCAGATCAGTCCAATGCTGATATTTTTATTTTTTTCTATAAATCATTTTTTGCTTTAGCCCCTTAAGAGTGTTAATTGTTATCCTGCTTTTCTGCGATACTTATTTACAGTCACCAACACTGTTTGGAACAGTTAACATTGTTTTTCCAAATTTCTGTTGGTCACTTGAGAGTCACACTGGAGACTACTCAAAATAACTCTCTTTTATGCATCAATTTTAGATGTTTTCTGATTTTTCATGTACCATTGTTCATAGTGATGAAAGTGCAACCAACCATTCTGCAAAATACTCTCAGGACTATCACAACTCTAATGACTCAGTAATTTCTTAACCATACAGAGGAAATCTTGGGATACTATTAAAACAGATGACAATTAAGGAAATTAAGCATAAATTAACTCAAAAAACACACAAAGAAAAGCAGGAAGTGGAAGAAACTTCGTCAGCTACTTAAGTGTGGAGAATTCTATATCCTTTCATACTTACAGATACAAGGCGTGCAGCTTTCAGACAGGGTGCTTTGCATATATGGCAAGTCAAGGTGGATACTTGATTGTGCTGCCATTGTAAGTGCAACAGAAAATCTTTTGGATTATAGAACCTTTCGCCACAAGATCCTGAAACAAAGGAGAATGATAATTTTAGTTCTTTTTACACAAACCAAGAGAGGCGATGAAGTGACGAGATGGTGGACTCTCATTTGGGAAGAAGGTGGCAAAAATTCCCATCGGACCATGCAAACTTAGGTTTACCATGGTTTGCCTAAATCACTTCACGCAAATGCCAGAAAGGCTCCTTCATGGAGAACACAGCCTAATTTACTTCCCCACCCTTCCCCAATATGAGCTTGTGCTCCATCTCTAACAAACCTTTTGTCAATGAAGACATGACAGCTGTTAACACACACTAACAGGCAACAAGAGCCTCGATTACAGCTGTGACTTGTGATGACGAACACTACAAACAGCGCTGAGGAGCTGTGCTGGCCCAGAGCCTGCAGCACTGACTAATAGTGGTACAAGGTACCATCCGCTTTGTACCATACAGTGGCTTGTAGGGTACTTATGTAGATGTAGATGTAGAACAGGCCCTGAATACATGAGAGCTGCCCAGAGCAAAGTCTAAGGTGTTCTGGAGCTAACCTCAAGAGCCATGCAATTTACCTCAAACATGGCTGTTACATGTAATTTTAATGTCCCGGAGTGCAATATAGGTGAGCCTGTTTAAGTCAATCACTTAAATCATTTCTTGCTTGGTTCTTTGTCAATTAGATTGTAAATTAACAAAGGCCAATAGAAAGAAGCCCCTTTCAAAACATGCTCTTTATAAGGCAAACGAGAGACAATAGCAATGGACATATGTAAATTTTGTGAAACAGAAAGTCAATGCTGCCTAGGCTCAAGGTCCATGGAGACATAATGAACCATCAAGGTAATGTACCATAATAAATGGAGTTTGAAAATCTGATATTTTAACAAAAAATTACTTTTTTACTTTCACACTATTATCTCCTATGAATTCACATTTTGGGGCAACTCATTGCATTCACCAGAAATATTCTTAGTCCAGAAACGGGAAGTCAGACAGATCAGATGTGTCAGTTAGCAAATTCCATGCAGGCTGTTGGTCAGGTGTGTGTGAAATTTAACTCTGTAATCCCTGCAAATATGCTTGGATAACACTTCTATAAGCATTGTGCAGAAAAGTGTGCAGTATTCAGCAGGTTTTATTTTCAATAGGGTTCCAGAAAAGCTGAAAAAAATTGACAATGTTATGAAAAAGACAGACTGATACCATAAAGTGGAGATGACGTGCCGCAGACAGGTGCAACAATAAGACTGCTAAACATGTGAGCTTTCAATCAAAAGGCCTTCTTGTAAAATAGACAACATATGCATATTCATGCAAGAACAACCTGCACATCATGACCTCTGTCTGGCCACCGAGGCCAGACTGCTTGCAATTCGGCCTCGGTGACTTTTGGCTGAAAGCTCAAGTTCAGTGGTCTTATTGCTGTGCCTGTCTGTGGCACAACATCTCCACTATATGGTGAGTAGCGATCTATCCCTTTTCATAATGCTGTTATCATTCCATCCTGGATTTTCCACTGTTTGGAAAAAAAAAAAAAATTGAGTGTTAAACCAAAGTCTTCAAATACAAGTTGAAAGGTTTCCTTGCAGTACACTCCTATTCTTTACAGGATGTTTTTGCAGTAATTGAAAACTTTTTTCTTCAATGTGTTATTTATTTGTGTACACACACTGAATGTTTTCGTGTTTCGTTAATTCTTTAGTTCTGTTGTGTACATAGTTCCGCAATCAGCGTGTACACAACTTTCCCAATAGAGCGCGCCCCGCTAAGCACAACAGCGCAGGCGCAGCACTCGTCCGTCTCCGTACTACGAGATGGCGCTGTCTTAGAGACTGACCAAATTCTGCTTCCGCCGATCCGCGTATTAATATGTAACGCAGCCAATGAGATTGCTGCTAACATAGAACCTTTTCTCCTCGCGGATCACACTCGTGCAGTGATACCTGAACGCTCGAGGTATTATAACAAGTGTACAGACCTCCGAGTAGTTAGTCTGCATTAGTCTGTAGTCAAGTTTCAGTCTGCACTAATAAGATTATCATATTCCTGTACATAGCCATGAAGAGAAATGTATAGACACACTAGAGATATGTGAGAATACGATTAACATACCAAGACCAAAGGAACGTCAGATTGTCAATTGTAAATAGCATCCAGAATCAAGTTAAGTAAGGTTTATGATTGTTATTATTTTAATAAATGTGTGTGAAAATTAATCAAGTTCTGTTTAAAGTTGGTCACCGTCAATCTGCTACTCTAAGCGTGCAAGTGGCATTTCTATCGTCTGACCTAAAGGCAGAAGATAAACACGCCACGATAAGACCACGGACATACTGCTGACACTCGCCTACTTCGCTAGAGTGACAACTCAAATAATCTGATGGTGTTTGTACCGAAGGTCTTACAGTACGCACACCACAAGTTCTTTTGTCAACAATTTTTCTAATCACAATTCTGTACATTACACATTTCATAACCAAGTAGCTTCATCTTGCATGTCTCATGGAACTTGATAAATAACAAATAAGCCCTAATATGTTAGTTCACTATACAGGGAAAAAATAGATTGCTTCAACATTGTATTGCACTATTCTCATTCTTCAATGTCCACTGTAACACTGTCTTACAGTACACAATCAATTTTCACAATTCAACACAAGATTCAAGTATTGGGGTGTTTGGTAAAAATTACAATTCAAAGTGGAAATACTGAAAATGTCTGCATACAACCACATCACTGAAATTTATCGTGTTTCTTACACTCATTCACCATTTCGAAATATGTCTTGTTTGAAGAATGGAACTACTTCTTGTGATATATGATCTTCACAATACCAAGTCACCAATTTGTTAAAGGACTGAGCAATTCTCCACTTAGGCTGCATTTATTTTTTTCTTGCGAGTCAGCAGTGAATGTAGGCTTTCCTAGCATATACTACTGATGAAAAGCTAAAGTTCTCTGGTTTCCAGCTGGGTGGCAGTATTAAAATTGCAAAAAATGTCACACTCATCACCCTCTGGAAAGCACTAAGATACTGCAGATGTCTTAATATTTATGCCCTTCCACTCGGCTGCATGCAACTGGGCACTGTTCGGCCGCTGGGCTGAGTTTTTCATCAATGTATATTATAGGTTATACATCGCAATAATTCACTAGTTACTCACATGGAGACTTCCCCCCACTATTTCTGGTGATGTTTTAGTGCACTTCAACGTAAGTATATCTTTACCTTACAAGCAAACTTACTACATTATCTCCCTATACAATCTTTACAACCCAACAGAAACTTTCCTTTTGTATAGAAATCTTTGGGTACATAACCTATCGTTACTATTACAACAAATGGCAAAACACTTTACAAAGATAAACATAATAAGTATATCTGAATTTCCCTTTCTGTTTATGTCAATAACTTATTTTACCCATACTGCAATTACCTACCTTGATCACAAATATACGGATGTACAACAGATACAAGAGGCTCGAGTTCACTTTCTGTTGGAGGATTGACTTTTATATCAGTACAGAGCAGAACCTTCACTGGCTTGTTAATGTGGCCTGTGTTCTGAAAGAAAAGATAATATATAAGTTTGTTTGCGTGGCCATTTTCCACAGCAGCTGTTACAATCAATGTATATTAATGCTTTTCTGTTAAATAATTGAAGAGTGTTCTTCACCAGGTGATTTTTTTTAAAAGTGCCCTGGTCTGTGTTATTCTAAAAATATGCATACACAATATATCTACACATTTTGATATTTTGTTTCAAAACTGGTGTACAATTTACTCTGGTGTTTTCTCTTCTTGTTTCCTTATTCTGCAAATAACCCCTTTTTTTCTTTGTTATTACCACAGCTTAAGGTCAAAGGAAAATTGGCTACACATTCACGTGCCAATTTTTCATCTTTTTTTAACCCATTTTTTCGTATGCCGCATCATCAGTGTTTTTCTTACTACACCTCACTGTTATAAAACTTCACAAGACAAGTAGTACTGTACTCTCACTTGTTCAGCACTCAGTGCAGTGTTAATGTTTACTCATTTATTTTCTGCGTAGGTTGTGACTGTTGCCAAGCTGCGATTGCCCTTATCTTCTGTAATCACATCCACATGTTTAAGTTAATGAAAAGTGTTAGATGTTCAAGAAAGATGTGACCGGATTTGGGCAGCAGGGAGAGCGGGAGAGGGGGGTATTATAACATTGGAATTGCATATTACATTAGTTGGTGTATTTCTGATTTCTGATCTGGATGCATTTTTTTTCTATTGCTTTTGGGGAGTTTGTGCAGTACGTACAGGGTGGCACACGAGAGAAGTGTGGTTTTGAACTGCATAGTACTGAGGGCACGGTGGTGGGAGGTGGTCGTGGTGGGGATAGTTCTGATGCACACAAGACGCCATTTCATTTATTCAGTCACTATGGAGCAGTGGGACTTGCAACGTAGAGTATTTGTCTACGACAGTTTCGCGAAAAGTGGTGAGTCTATTGTTGCTATGCAGCAATTGTTTCTTGCGCGGTTTAATGTCGGTCGACATGGAGCTGTTCCGAGCCATAACACAATCCTCAGATGGGTGGAAAACTTCAGATCAACTGGAAACATACTGGATAAGAAGCATCCTGGCCCAAGACGCAGAGTAACGACACCAGAAAATATTGAAAGGGTAAGGCAAGTGGCAGTCAGAAGCCCAGGGCGGTCAGCTATACGTCATGCTAGTGAGTTACGAATCAATCATGAATCGGTTAGACGAATTTTGCATAAAGAATCAAAATTCCATCCCTACAAAATGCTCATTGTCCAACAACTTAAGGAAACTGATTTTGCTGTATGAGAAGACTTCGCTTACAGAATGCAAGTGATTTTGGGATCGAATGAAAATGAAATTTTATTGATGAGCGATGAAGCTCATTTTCATTTAAAGGGGACCGTGAATAAGCAAAACCTACGTTACTGGGCTCCAGAGCATCCACACCTTATCCACCAGCGTCCTCTACACTCAGAAGAAGTAACAGTCTGGTGTGCTCTTGGCTCTGTTGGCATTATTGGACCTTATTTTTTTTGAAGAGAACGGGGCCACAGTTACTTTTAATTCGGTTCGTTACATTCGTATGCTTGAAACATTCTTGAAACCAGAACTACGAGGTGCATTCAAGTTCTAAGGCCTCCGATTTTTTTTCTCCAGACTGGAAAGAGATAGAAACATGCGCATTGTTTTAAAATGAGACCACGTTCATTGTCAATACGTCCCAGAGACGGCAGCACCGTACGGCAGATGGAATTTTACCGCCAGCGGCGAGAATGAGAACTGTTTTAAATACTTAAAATGGCGACGTTTTCCTTACTTGAACACCGTGCAATCATTCGTTTTCTGAATTTGCGTGGTGTGAAACCAATTGAAATTCATCGACAGTTGAAGGAGACATGCGGTGATGGAGTTATGGATGTGTCGAAAGTGCGTTCGTGGGTGCGACAGTTTAATGAAGGCAGAACATCGTGTGACAACAAACCGAAACAACCTCTGGCTCGCACAAGCTGGTCTGACGACATGATCGAGAAAGTGGAGAGAATTGTTTTGGGGGATCACCGAATGACTGTTGAACAGATCGCCTCCAGAGTTGGCATTTCTGTGGGTTCTGTGCACACAATCCTGCATGACGACTGCGAAAAGTGTCATCCAGGTGGCTGCCACGAATGCTGACAGATGACCACATGGCTGCCCGTGTGGCATGTTGCCAAGCAATGTTGACGCGGAACGACAGCATGAATGGGACTTTCTTTTCGTCAGTTGTGACAATGGATGAGACGTGGATGCCATTTTTTCAATCCAGAAACAAAGCGCCAGTCAGCTCAATGGAAGCACACAGATTCACCGCCACCAAAAAATTTCGGGTAACCGCCAGTGCTGAAAAAATGATGGTGTCCATATTCTGGGACAGCGAGGGCGTAATCCTTACCCATTGCGTTCCAAAGGGCACCACGGTAACAGGTGCATCCTACGAAAATGTTTTGAAGAACAAATTCCTTCCTGCACTGCAACAAAAACGTCCGAGAAGGGCTGTGCGTGTGCTGTTTCACCGAGACAACGCACCCGCACATCGAGCTAAAGTTACGCAACAGTTTCTTCGTGATAACAACTTTGAAGTGATTCCTCATGCTCCCTACTCACCTGACCTGGCTCCTAGGGACTTTTGGCTTTTTCCAACAATGAAAGACACTCTCCGTGGTTGCACATTCACCAGCCATGCTGCTATTGCCTCAGCGATTTTTCAGTGGTCAAAACAGACTCCTAAAGAAGCCTTCACTGCTGCCATGGAATCATGGCGTCAGCGTTGTGAAAAATGTGTACGTCTGCAGGGCGATTACGTCGAGAAGTAACGCCAGTTTCATCGATTTCGGGTGAGTAGGTAATTAGAAAAAAAATCGGAGGCCTTAGAACTTGAATGCACCTCGTAAGACGACAACGAATCCCTTTAAAACGCGTTTGGTTCCAGAAGGATGGGGCAACATCACACACCGCAAACACTTCAATGACAGTTCTTAGACGCATGTTTCCTGGCTGGATTATCTCACGTTTTGGCAATGTTCCATGGCCTCCCAGGTCTCCCGACTTGCCAGCATGTGACTTTTTTCTGTGGGGGTACCTTAAGAACTGTGTCTATAGCCACAAACCACGAAATTTGGACGAGTTGAAGAATGCAATCATTCAAGAATTTGCTGCCATCCCTGCAGAGATTTTAGTCCGTGTGATGGAGGACTCTGAGAAGAGACTTGAGTCCTGCATTCAAAATGATAGACATCACCTTCATGACATTATTTTTCACAAATAACTTTGTTAACTAAAATGGCAAATAATGACCTTTGATTTTGTGTAAATATACTTGCATTAATTTTAAAATTGGCTGAGTATTATTTCATTAAAAACTGTCCATCTCCCTTGTGTCACCCTGTATATAAATGCTGCTTGTTCATGTTAGTTTGTGTGTACTCATATCTGCTCCTCAGCGATACAGATGGCCATACCGTAGGTGCAACCACAACGAAGGGGTATCTGCTGAGAGGCCAGACAAACGTGTGGTTCCTGAAGAGGGGCAGCAGCCTTTTCAGTAGTTGCAGGGGACAACAGTCTGGATCATTGACTGACCTGGCCTTGCAACATTAACCAAAACGGCCTTGCTGTGCTGGTACTGCGAACGGCTGAAAGCAAGGGGAAACTACGGTCGTAATTTTTCCCGAGGGCATGCAGCTTTACTGTATGGATAAATAATGATGGCGTCCTCTTGGGTAAAATATTCCGGAGGTAAAATAGTCCCTCATTCAGATCTCTGGGTGGGGACTACTCAAGAGGACGTCATTATCAGGAAAAAGAAAACTGGCGTTCTACGGATCGGAGCGTGGAATGTCAGATCCCTTAACCGGGCAGGTAGATTAGAAAATTTAAAAAGAGAAATGGATAGGTTGAAGTTAGATATAGTGGGAATTAGTGAAGTTCGGTGGCAGGAGGAACAAGAGTTTCGGTCAGGTAAATACAGGGTTATAAACACAAAATCAAATAGGGGTAATGCAGGAGTAGGTTTAATAATGAATAAAAAAATAGGAGTGCAGGTAAGCTACTACAAACAGCATAGTGAACGCATTATTGTGGTCAAGATAGATACGAAGCCCACACCTACTACAGTAGTACAAGTTTATATGCCAACTAACTCTGCAGCTGAAGAAATTGAAGAATGTATGATGAAATAAAAGAAATTATTCAGGTAGTGAAGGGAGACGAAAATTTAATAGTCATGGGTGACTGTAATTCGGTAGTACGAAAAGGGAGAGAAGGAAACATAGTAGCTGAATATGGATTGGGGCTAAGAAATGAAAGAGGAAGCCGCCTGGTAGAGTTTTGCACAGAGCATAACTTAATCATAGCTAACACTTGGATCAAGAATCATGAAAGAAGGTTGTATACATGGAAGAATCCTGGAGATACTAGAAGGTATCAGATAGATTATATAATGGTAAGACAGAGATTTAGGAACCAGTTTTTAAATTGTAAGACATTTCCAGGGGCAGATGTGGACTCTGACCACAATCTATTGGTTATGAACTGTAGATAGAAACTGAAGTAACTGCAAAAAGGTGGGAATTTAAGGAGATGGGACCTGGATAAACTGAAAGAACCAGAGGTTGTAGAGAGTTTCAGGGAGAGCATAAGGGAACAATTGACAGGAATGGGGGAAAGAAATACAGCAGAAGAAGAATGGGTAGCTCTGAGGGATGAAATAGTGAAGGCAGCAGAGGATCAAGTAGGTAAAAAGATGAGGGCTAGTAGAAGTCCTTGGGTAACAGAAGAAATATTGAACTTAATTGATGAAAGGAGAAAATATAGAAATGCAGTAAATGAAGCAGGCAAAAAGGAATACAGACATCTCAAAAATGAGATCGACAGGAAGTGCAAAATGGCTAAGCAGGGATGGCTAGAGGACAAATGTAAGGATGTAGAGGCTTATCTCACTACGGGTAAGATAGATACTGCCTACAGGAAAATTAAAGAGACCTTTGGAGAAAAGAGGACCACTTGTATGAATATCAAGAGCTCAGATGGAAACCCAGTTCTAAGCAAAGAAGGGAAAGCAGAAAGGTGGAGGGAGTATATAGAGGGTCTATACAAGGGCAATGTTCTTGAGGACAATATTATGGAAATGAAAGAGGATGTAGATGAAGATGAAATGGGAGATACGATACTACGTGAAGAGTTTGACAGAGCACTGAAAGACCTGAGTCTAAACAAGGCCCCGGGAGTAGACAATATTCCATTAGAACTACTGATGGCCTTGGGAGAGCCTGTCCTGACAAAACTCTACCATCTGGTGAGCAAGATGTATGAAACAGGCGAAATACCCTCAGATTTCAAGAAGAATATAGTAATTCCAATCCCAAAGAAAGCAGGTGTTGACAGATATGAAAATTACCGAACTATCAGTTTAATAAGTCACAGCTGCAAAATACTAACGCAAATTATATACAGACGAATGGAAAAACTGGTAGAAGCCGACCTCGGGGAAGATCAGTTTGGATTCCGTAGAAATACTAGAACACGTGAGGCAATACTGACGTTACAACTTATCTTAGAAGAAAGATTAAGGAAAGGTAAACCTACATTTCTAGCATTTGTAGACTTAGAGAAAGCTTTTGACAATGTTGACTGGAATACTCTCTTTCAAATTCTGAAGGTGGCAGGGGTAAAATACAGGGAGCGAAAGGCTATTTACAATTTGAACAGAAACCAGATGGCAGTTATAAGAGTCAAGGGACGTGAAAGGGAAGCAGTGGTTGGGAAGGGAGTGAGACAGGGTTGTAGCCTCTCCCCAATGTTATTCAATCAGTATATTGAGCAAGCAGTAAAGGAAACAAAAGAAAAATTCGGAGTAGGTATTAAAATCCATGGAGAAGAAATAAAAACTTTGAGGTTTGCCGATGACATTGTAATTCTGTCAGAGACAGCAAAGGACTTGGAAGAGCAGTTGAACGGAATGGATAATGTCTTGAAAGGAGGATATAAGATGAACATCAACAAAAGCAAAATGAGGATAATGGAATGTAGTCGAATTAAGTCGGGTGATGATGAGGGAATTAGATTAGGAAATGAGACACTTAAAGTAGTGAAGGAGTTTTGCTATTTGGGGAGCAAAATAACTGATGATGGTCAAAGTAGAGAAGATATAAAATGTACACTGGCAATCGCAACGAAAGCGTTTCTGAAGAAGAGAAATTTGTTAACATCGAGTATAGATTTAAGTGTCAGGAAGTCGTTTCTGAAAGTATTTGTATGGAGTGTAGCTACGTATGGAAGTGAAACATGGACGATAAATAGTTTGGACAAGAAGAGAATAAAGCTTTTGAAATGTGGTGCTACAGAAGAATGCTGAAGATTAGATGGGTAGATCACATAACTAATGATGAAGTATTGAAAAGAATTGGGGAGAAGAGGAGTATGTGGCACAACTTGACAAAAAGAAGGGACCGGTTAGTAGGACATTTTCTGAGGTATCAAGGGATCACAAATTTAGCATAGGAGCGCAGCGTGGAGGGTAAAAATTGTATAGGGAGACCAAGAGATGAATAGAATACACTAAGCAGATTCAGAAGGATGTAGGTTGCAGTAAGTACTGGGAGATGAAGTAGCTTGCACAGGATAGGGTAGCATCGAGAGTTGCATCAAACCAGTCTCAGGACTGAAGACCACAACAACAACAACATATCTGCTGTTGTGGGTTTTCAATAATTGTTTAATATGTGCTGGTTGTTCTGAATCTTTATGGTAGTGCCCAAGAAACACATTGATCTAGCTAGCTTTTTTCCTATTGTAAAATTTATTTCATCTTCAACACATTTACGCCCGCATGTAATTGATCTAATGTACTCCTTGGTTCATCTACAAGGCACAGGGTTTCATCCAAATATCTAACCCAGAACAGGACATCATGCGTATTTGGTACAAATGTTTTGAGTATGACAAATTCTACATGGTTCACATATACACTTGCTGTAGTTCCAGATACTGAGGAGCCAGGAACCAAGTGGTAATTTTTCACTCTGTAAATAGATTTCATTACTGAACTGGAAATAGTCCTGTTCTGTTATTATATCCAACAGCTTGACAATTTCTTCGATGCTTTCCATTTGGATGCTTACTGTGTCTTTTGAGACTTTCTTCTATGATGTTTATTGTTTCTGTTATTGGTATATCAGAATACATGTTCTGAATATAATAGAGGGAAACTTTCCACGTGGGAAAAATATATCTAAAAACAAAATGTCTGCTTGTGTCAGTGTATGTGCGGATGGATGTGTGTGTGTGTGTGTGTGTGTGTGTGTGTGTGTGTGTGTGTGTGTGTGTGCGTGCGTGCGTGCGTGCGTGCGTGCGCGCGAGCGCGCGAGCGCGCGAGCGCGCGCGCGCGCGCGAGCGAGCGAGCGAGAGTGTATACCCGTCCTTTTTCCCACTAAGGTAAGTCTTTCTGCTCCCGGGATTGGAATGACTCCTTACCCTCTCCCTTAAAACTCACATCCTTTTGTGTTTCCCTCTCCTTCCCTCTTTCCTGACGAAGCAACCGTTGGTTGCAAAAGCTAGAATTTCGTGTGTATGTTTGTGTTTCTATCGACCTGCCAGCATTTTCGTTCGGTAAGTCACATCATCTTTGTTTTTAGAATACATGTTCTTTGCATCAAACCAGGAGAGGGTAGCTATGACTAGAATCTTTATGTCTAAAGCACTGCATCAATTGTGTAATGTGTCTTACAGTTTTATCCTCATGTGTTGCAACAAAGCCTGACTAAGGACTGCTATACATTTTAGCTCTCAGCCAGAAAGCCTTCTTCTGAAGTAGAAAAAGTGCATGCATTTACACAAGCACAGCTCACACACACATTACCACTATATATGGTCACTGTGGGCAGTCACAGTAGTCATGTGTGTGGGAGTTGTGCTTGTGTGAATGTGTAGGTGTGTGGGTGTTTTTACAATATAGGAAAAGATTGCTACTTACCATAAAGATCACATTTTAAGTTGCAGACAACCACAATTAAAAGACACATACACATAAGCTTTCAGCCACAAACTTCATCAGAAAAAGAGAAACACACACACCATTCATTCATACAAGCAAGCTCAACTCATGCACAGATGACTGCCAACTCCGGCAGATCAAGCCAGAGTTGGAGTTGGTGGTCATGTGTGTGTCATGTGTACTCGCTTGTGGGAATCAATGGTGTGTGTTTCTCTTTTTCTGACGAAGGCTGTGGCCGAAAGCGTAAGTGTAAGTGTCTTTGAATTGTGCCTGTCGGCAGCTAACCGTCTCGTCTTAATAGCTTTTCCTACATTAATGATATTCCTACCTGGAGTTTCCATTGTTTGATTGTGTCTGTTTTCTGTTTCAAAAGAAGGGCTTTAGGACAAAAGCCAAAATGTATAGCAGTCTTTTTGCTGTGCCTGTCTGCAACTCAGTGTCTTCTCTGTATGGTGAGTAGTAACAACATTGTTGTTATTCTTTCCTGGACTTTCCACAGTTTTAGTTCTATCCTCCCGTAATCTGGATTTTTGCGATAATATTTTCAAAATATGCCCTTGCAACTGAATATGTGGCATCATTCCTATAGTTCACAACAGGTCTGACTAGAAACTCTTATGTAACATGAGTTGGTATCAGAGGGAAAGTGCATTGGGATTTGCTTGAAAAGAGAAAATTGCATTAACTGACTGGTTACTCTCACAACCTACACAGAAAACAAATGAACAACCATAAACACTAAGCTGAGTGGTGAACACAAGTAACTACAGTACAACTTATCTTGTGAAGTTTTCCAAAAGTAAAGTAAATTGGAAAAAATGCCAAAGCAATATAAGAAAAACTGGGTTAAAAAAGTGAAAAACTTCTAAAAGTGGATGTGCAACCAATTTTCTTTCATCCTTAACCTCTATTAACAACAAGGGAGGAAGCAGTGGTTTGCAAAATAGGTAAACAAGAGAGAAAAAAACCACCTTGGGTAAATTGGATGCCAATTTTATAAGGAAATACTGTTTTTAATTTATAAATACCACCATTTATAAACACATTACATATCCATATTTCCAGACTGACCACAGAAGACACTTTATAAGTAAAAGTGAAAAGCATTTGCTGAAAATTACTCTTTAATTATTTACGATAAGCTTAAGACTGAAAAACCAATAATAATTCAAAGGAAAGCTTTTCAAAGTATCACACTATTCCTCTTCCATAACTTACACTATGTTATCCAAAGTATCCGGACACCTGGCTGGAAATGAGTTACAAGATCATGCCACCCTCCATCGGTAATGCTGGAATTCAATATGGTGCTGGCCCACCTTTAGCCTTGATGACAGTTTCCACTCTCGCAGGTATATGTTCAATCAGGTGCTGGAAGGTTTCTTGGGGAATGGCAGCCCATTCTTCACCGAGTGCTGCACTGAGGAGAGGTATCGATGTCTGTCGGTGAGGCCTGGCGTGAAGTCGGCATTTCAAAACATCCCAAAAGGTGTTCTACTGGATTCAGGTCAGGACTGTGCAAGCCATTCCATTACAGGGATGTTAGTGTCATTTAACCATTCCACCACAGGCTGTGCATTATGAACAGATGCTAGATTGTGTTGAAAGATGCAATTGCCATTCCCAAACTGCTCTTCAACAGTAGAAAGCAAGAAGGTGCTTAAAACATTAATGTAGGCCTGTGCTGTGATATTGCCACACAAAAACAACCAGGGGTGCAAGCCCCTTCCATGAAAAACATGACCACACCATAACACCACTACCTCCAAAATTTACTGATGGCACTATACACCCTGCCAGATAAGGTTCACTGGGCATTAGCCATACCCACACCCTGCCAGCAGATCGCCACATTGTGTACCGTGATTTGTCACTCCACAAGACTTTTTCCACTGTTCAATCATTCAATGTTTACGCTCCTTACACCACGTGAGGCATCGTTTGGCATTTAACAGCATGATGTGTGGCTTATGACCAGCCGCTTGACAATGAAATCCAAGTTTTCGCACCTCCGGCCTAAATGTCATGGTACTTGCGATGGACCTTGATGCAGTTTGGAATTCCTGTGTGATGTTCTGGATAGATGTCTGCCTATTACACATTATGACCCACTTCAACTGTCAGCAGTCTCTGTCAGTCAACAGATGAGGACGGCCTCGATGTTTTTGTGCTTATATGTGTCACTTCACGTTTCTACTTCACTGTCACATCGGAAACAGTGGACCTAGGGATGTTTAGGAATGTGGAAATCTCGTGTACAGGTGTATGACACAAGTGACACCCAATCACCTGACCACATTCGAAGTCCATGTGTTCCGCGGAGTGCCCCATTCTGCTTTCTCATGATGTCTAATGATTACCGAGGTCACTGATACAAAGTACCTGGCAGTAGGTGGCAGCACAGTGCCCATAATGTGGAAAACATGTTTTTGGGGTGTCCGGATACTGTTAATTACATAGTGTATTTGTATGTTAAAATAAAAGCAGTTGATTACTGTTATGTTAACAGTAAAAATAATAGTAGACAAAATTAAGGAACTATTTTGACAAAGGAAAAGTGCTCAAAAATAGGCAATAGGGTTCACATTCGAGCAGGGATGCTGTACTAATGCTACACATAAACTAAGTATGTAATTTATGAAAAATAATGTAACAAAAAAGTAGATATGATGATGAGGATGATGGTGGTGGTGGTGGTGGTGGTGGTGGTGGTGGTGGAATGCCAGGAACGGAAAAAAGTATCAGTTACATCTTCAGAGAGAAGATGTTAAACAATGTAAGAACCTATGTAAAGATAATTTCTTTGAACTGCAGTCCATTGGTGGTGCAAAAAAATTAAGCTTCTAACTTATGCATTCAAAAAAATATGGTCATTTATATAGCATTTTTGCTATTCACTAACTCACTCATCCAAGATCTATTGGGTGTTTCCCATTGAACTAGAATCACGAAATTTTGCAAGAAGCAAGGTTTCACAGTACAAGTAAAGGAAAAAATTCTAAAAAAATTTTTTAAATTTGTAATTACATCACATGCAAAAAAATTGTCATTAGCTATCCGACTGTCCCCTTACTTAGATCCTTTTTTCTCAGTAACAGGCAGACTATATACATATACAGGGTGGAGCAGAGGAAACGCATGTTTTTTGAACCGCTAGAATGCAGCGATGAGAGGGGGTATTGACCATGAATGAATGTTGGCAGACTGCCCATACAATGCAGTTTCAGTCGCTATGGAGAGTTTGAGAGTAGAGCATCATGTGTTTGTTGTCTAGCAGTACTTTAGCAACAATGATTCCGTAGTCACAGTGCAACATCTCTTACATCAAAATTTTAGAGTTGGACATTGAGGTGCAGTGCCTGATCGAAATAATGTACTCCGATGGGCTGAAGCATTTAGAAGTACTGGATCTGTGATGAAAAAGAAACCACCTGATCTTCCCCGATCAGTTCTTACTCCGGAAAATGCAGACAAGAGTGAGAACGGCAGTTGTTGCTAGTCCGATACAACTGGCTAGATGACAGGTTGTAGCGCTGGGTATGTCACGTCGTTCGCCTCACCGCATCTTACATGATGATCTTAAGTTTCACCAGTACAAGATAATGATCATCCAGCAGCTTAGTGAAGGGGATTTTGTGCAGCGCAGAGAGTGTTGTGGCGTAATGGATGAAATTTTTAAGGAAGATGCAGATGCTACAGACTTCACGAGTGATGAAGCACATTTTCATGTAGACGGTTATGTCAATGTTCAAAATTGTTGGTATTGAGTGCTGGAGAACCCACATGAATTACACCAAAGACCTCTCCACAGTTTAAAAGTAACAGTGTGGTGTTGCATTTCAAAGATGGGGGATTGTTGGTCCCTATTTTTTTGAAGAGGAAGGAACTGCAGCTACTGTGACATCAGCACGCTATGTTAAAATGTTAAACAACTTTCTTCGTCCAGAACTTGAAAGGCATCAAGTGAACATGAGAGAAATATGGTTTCAGCAGGATGGTACCACAGCTCACATGGCCAGAGCATCCATGGAAGTGGTTTGACAAATGTTCCCAGGACACGTTATTTTGAAATATGGTGATGTTTACTGGCCCCCTCGCTCACCTTATTTGTCGATCTGTGACTTCTTTTTGTGGGGATATTTAAAATCAAAAGGCTACATGAACAAGCATTGCACAATAGATGACCTGAAGAATTCCATTCGTCAGGAAATTGAAGCCATGCCGTATGAAATGTTGGAGAGAGCCATGCGTAACTTTCGGGAGAGGATCCATATTTGTATCCAGCAAGAAGGACGTCATCTCCAAGACATTATTTTTCGAACCTAATTAAAGTATGTAGGTTTCAAATTGCATTAAAAAAACCTATCACTAAATACTTGTTTTTATTATTTTTATCAAACCGTGTCCCAGTCACTCAATAGTTTCCTCTACTCCACCCTGTATAATTAAGTTTGTACAGAAACCTCAGAATGCAAGACCTACTCACACTTGGCCAAGTTTTTCCTTAATTAGGCTGTTATTTATTACATTACCATGATTACCATTTCAGTATCTACAGCCAACATTAAAGTATCAGTAAGTACACGTAAAATAAAAATACATGTAAAATCCAAATTACCCCAGTTGCTGTGCAGAAACTACTAAAATTGGCAGCTAACAGGGCTCTTGAGAAGCTATGATGGGCCTAGGCTAGCCAACAGTGAATCAACAATCAGCTAAATGGAATTAGCCTCACAAAGGATGAATATATAAGACAACGACCCGTCAAGGCAAATGGATTACATTTTTGGAACTTTTAACATTTTAACACTGACAGCGGATATGATGGAAAAGAGAAAACTAGATATCTGAAGAAAGCTGTAGGGAACTGAGGAAGGTTACATATTGTACTGGCATGGAAATGAAGAGGGAAAACAAAAGGGACTGGGACTAGTTGTGAGATATGGTCTAAAACCAGAGGTATAGAGGAAAAGTGACAAGATAATGAAGATCAGAATAATGACGAAGTATGGAGGTGGTTCAGGTGCACCCCCCCCCCCCCCCCAAGTGGGCAGTGGGCAGTGAATATTAATCATGGGAGACTGCAATTCACAAGTAGGGAATGAAAGACAAGGGTATGAAAATGTACTGAGAGCAGAAGGATGGGGAAGTATAACTGAAGAAGGAAAGAGATTGCTTGAATTCTGCAAGAAAAATTATTTAATGATAGGTAGCTCCTGGTTACAGAAGAGAGAGAGCGCCACAAAGTAATGTGGAACAGCAGGAATCTGGCACAGAAATCTTTGGTGGATTACATGCTGTACTATTGAGAAACAAAGAGGACTGTAACGGCTATAAGGGTACTACCATATGAGGCATTGAATCGTGACCATCAGGTACTGGTGATGAGCACGAGAATCATGAAGAAATGAAAGAACACAAACAACAAGTAAAGGAGAATTATAGTATGGAAACTGAAAGAAAAGGAAGTCAAGTAATAATACTAGAAGATTGTAAGGGAAAGGTTACCAAAGGGTGAACCAGAAACGGGAGAAGAGGAATGGGGACGATATAAAGTGTTATGGTACAAGCTGCAGTAGCTGTATGCGGTAGAGCAAGTGACACAGAATGGTGGAAGGAGACACCATGGTGGAATGAAAGAGTCACGGAGGTAGTCGGAAGAAAGAACAAGGGCTTCAGACTGTAGTTCCGAAAAAAGGAACGAGTTAGCAAGTGAAGAGTATAAGAAAAAGAAGGAAGAGGCATAAGACAGTGACTTGGGGGGGGGGGGGGGGAGAAGAAGAAAGTGGATGGAAGAATGGACAAAGATGATGGAGGAAGATGACAGAGGAAGTGGGAAATTACTATATAGAATGGTCAAAAGTTAGAGGAGAGGTTTGACAGAGGCTGCGACAATGATGAATAGAAATGGGAAAGAGGTTAATAACAAAGAGAGACTGAAGTTAGTGTGGAAGGAGTACTGTGAGCACTTGCTAAATCTGAACAGACTTGGAGATGAAGATAATAGACTGAAGGAGCAATACGTAAACTGTATGAGGAAAATGACCTGACATGGAAAGAAATGAAAAAGGCATAGGACAGATGAGAGGAGGACTGGTATGGATGAAGGCAACAGGAGAGGTTGGGAAACAGTGGCAATGATGATGTGGAATGAGAAGACTCCAGAAGATTGGAGGAGGACACTAATTGTTCCTATATTTAAGAAGGGAGTAGGAAGGAATGTAGAAACTACAGGGGAGTCACACTGATACCACACTGTGCCAAGGTATATGGAAAGATCCTGGAAAGCTGGATCCAAACAAGTGTGAAGAACAAATTGAGAGATGAACAGCATGGCTTCAAACCTGAAACGTCCACTGTTGACCTCATATTTGCATTGAGGCAGCTCCATGAGCATCACTATGAATTTGATGAAGACCTGTTGACAGCCTTTCTCAATATAGAAAAGGCACTTGATAGCATCAGTAGAAGAAAGGTCTGGGAAGCACTAGAAAAGAAAGGAGTGGAAAAGGAGACAACAAGCAGAGTGAAGGAGAGATACTGTGGAAGTCTGAGTTGAGTGAAAGAGGGAAATGAAAGGACGTACTGATTCCAGTGAACAACTGGAGCAAAACAGGGCAGTGCACAGTCACTTCCCCTCTTAACTGTGGAATTGAGTTAAGACTAATGTGTCAGAAAATAAACTTGAGAAGACAAAATGAAAGAAGAGGTGTTAGCTGATAACTTGATGATCTGGGGAAACAAGGAGGATGACATTCAGGAAAGGCTGGATCCTTGGGAAGAAACTGTGAGACAGTATGGAATGAAACTGAATGCAATTAAATGTGAGATCCTGGTTACAACTAGACACAAAGACAGACCAACCAGAGAAACAAGGATTAAAGATGAACAATTTATGAAGGTGGAAAGTGGTAAGTACTTGGGAATTGTGATAGAGGAAAATGGAAGAAATGAGAAAGGGATCAGGGAACGTGGCGGACAGGCAGAAGCGTTCCTGAAAGTGTTGGGAGCCTGGTTTGGAATAAAGACATCCAACAAAAAATCGAAGTAGTAATACACAGAAGTTACTACATCGCAATACTGACCTAAGCATCAGAAACATGGTTAATGAAGGAAAGTGATGCACGCAGATTACAGGCATGTGAAATGAAGTTTCTCAGAAGCAGGGTAGGAGAAACAAGGAGAGATGAAGAGGAATGAAAGGGTAGGAGAAATAGTGAAATAAGATAGAAACTTCATGGCAAAGATGGTATGGGCACTTAAAGAGGATGGAAAACTAGGATTCCCACAAAGATACATGAACTGGAGATGAGAAGGAAACAACCGAGAGGAAAACAAAAGGATAGGTGGCTGACAGGTGTGGAGGAGTGTGTTGAAAAGAGAGGTAAGGACTGGACCAGACTGAACACTGGAAGATGGTGGGAAAACGGGACTTGATGGCAAGGCTTATGTTCCAAACAGACCCAGCCTGGGGCTGTGTACTGTTCAAGATGATGATGACTGTACAGAAATGTACCCCCTACTTTCAAGTAATTGAAAATTCATTCAACAGCAAACACTGTACTTCTGTACGCAATAGTTTACCCATATCTATGCTCACGAGGCAGCATTTGAATGACACTGTCACACCAACATCTATGTTATTTGGATTTTGAACATATTTTTATATGTTATTTGTACTGATTACTTTGTAATGGCCACAGACACTGAAATCGGTTGATTGTGGAGTTAGATATTCACTGTTTAAATGTTGGTACACGCCAATACACCAAAACCAACATGAAAGATGCATTCTGATGGATAACAAGGCACTGTTCAAACATGTGGTTGAAGTGTTCTTGTGTAGGTTATGTTAACAAGAGGTGAAATGGAGCATGATGCATCTGCCATTCTCTCACATTAACAAACAATGCTAAGCCTTCTGTGCCATCACATGCATCCCCGTAACTATCTACAGTTCCCCAGGGGTGGTGGCATTTTTCTTCAGCAAGACAATGCACCACCCCACTGCTCTGTGTGTGAAAGAATGTTTTGAGAAAAACTACACTGAAAGGTTTCACATGGAGACTTTACAAACTTGTAATCATTGATTTTCTTCATAACTACTGTCACTTGCCTACCACGGAGCACCAGTGGCCAAATGTCTGCCAGCCGCACAATTTAAATGCCTGCGGCTCCACTTGCTCCACTTTAAATGCTGCAGGGCCAAGAAGTCAGCTAGTAAGTCAGTTAGTAGACCACCAGAGGGTGATGCCAGTGGCTGTGCCAAAATCTCAACTGTCACATCCAGCTATCATTGGTGCACCAATCAAGACCATGTTCTGCTTCTGCAACGCAGCCACAGCCAAGCTCTCAATCGAAAAGATGTAATATTCCGCATGTCGATTTAAGCTTGTGCCGGGGCAGCACAAGTCAGTGACATTGCCAGCCCTAAACATGAACTTTACAAGAGCTGCTACTGCTGTTGCCATCCAGTCTGCAATCTACTGCCACTCCTCAACCAAGATGTCACACTCCCCAGGGACCAGACTCTGCCAGTTCAGTGTGTCTGCACTGTCCTCATTCTGCCAACTGTAGCTATGAAAATTAACTTTTACATTACTTGTAATCAGCACAGATTTAGCGTTCATGATGAGCATGCTCCTAGTGGCTTGGCAGAACTTTAACTTTTGTTCTAGAAGTTATATCATCCAACAAGGGACTTGATTATTTGTTTTCCAATTATTGACTTTTGTCAGACTGTGTTGTTTACTATAGTGTTCTAGAATAGCTCTTCTCATGCCAGTAAACTTTATTTCTATAACTGATCAGTTTTGGAAGAGACTTCAGGAAGCATTTATTTGTGTTGATGTTACTATTTAGCTAAAGGCTCAGAAATGTGTGCCTTCAACATAAACATTTTTCCAATTTAAATACCGTGTATCAGTTATGTCAGAATTATTATTATTATTATTATTATTATTATTATTATAGGATTTAAAAACACCTGGGGGGAGGAAGGGAGAGAGGTAAGGGGAGGGGGAGGAGGAGGGGAAGTGGGAGTGGGAGGGGGAGAGAACTTTGAATTTTTCCGAGCCCTGTTAAGTACTAAACATTTCGATTGCTCTTAACCTCATATGTAGCATGAGGTCACTGGTTCGATTCTTGATAGATTTGGACTTTTTTATACCTTTATTTGAATTCAATATTTATCATCAAATTGAAATGTTAATTAAAAAATATTAAATCATATTTTAATATAAACATCTTTTCATTTTAATTACAAATCCCACAAAAAACAAAACATTCATATAAATCAAAATTTCATATGGAAATTAAATAATTTTTTCATCACTAGACATTACAAATAAACAAATATAGTACATATATTTCCCAAACAACTTTAAAAATACGATCCTCCAACACCAACACTAAAAGACAAAGACAGTAAGATGGTCCATACCAATAGAGGAAATACAGAAATTTTAGCAGAAACATTTAACACACTACTAAACTGTGAGGATCTCCCAGAGCTATTTGAAATAAACACAAAATCCCTATTAAAAACACCAGCAGAAAATGCAAGTCCACCAACAATCCGTGAAGTCTAACAATGCTTTGAGAGAGCTCAAGAACTACAAAGCACATGGAAAAGGTTAAACATTTGCAGGATTCTGGAAACATGCAGCAGAACCAGCAAAGATATCATTATACCACAGCATCGTGAAAACCTGGGACAAAGAAGAACTACCCAAACAATGGACAATGATAATAATATATCCATCACACGGAAAAGGAGAAAAACAAATCCAGATAACTACAGAGGAGTTTCTCCTTCGGATTGCACATCTGAGGTCTTGTCAAGAATTCTGTACAATTGCTTTAAAGATCAACTTGAACAGGAACTAGGAGACTAACAAAGAGGATTTAGACTTTGGAGCACCTGATCACAACAAGTAATCACCTTAAAATTATCAAATGATATCTATAACAGAAAATAAAACAAGTCATAACCTTTTCAGACTTTTTAAAAAAGCCTATGATTGTATCTGTTACCACGTTGTACAAAGACAGCATCATAAGTAACAACAACCAAGTTTTATTCTGCTTCCACAGGGAGATATCCAAAATAACAATGAGCGAAGCAAGGAACACTACAAAGTCTCATAACTACAGAACACATCAGCATACAGTCTTGTAGGTGAACATGCAATAAGCGAGGCCGAGGGTCTGGCACTCCAGTCTTATATTGGGCTGCTGAGCACACGGCCAGGTTGCCATGTGACCTTTTGGCCAACTGTGGACATACTTGTATTGCACACCATTTGATTACATGCACTCACACTACAGCGTTACAACAGTACCCATGGGTCTTCAATTTTAATATATTAAGGACTTTCGGACTTCATCCCAAATTAATAAACATGATTCAATTAACTGAGAAAAAACATCAAATCCAGGATAACATTCAGAGGAGAAATATCTGAGATGTTAAAATTAAAGCAGGTCTAAGTGTGAGTGATGGCCTATCACCACTACTCATCACTCCGGAATTCTTTGCAAGAGAATGGCACAAGAAAACTCCTAAAAAAATCAAACTGGAACCAAGGGAGATCAGCCCACCTGGCTAGCATCCATCAGTAAACAATCTTTTCTCATCCAGTGTCCACATTAATTGTTTTCCCTCTTCCTGGTTACCTTTAAAATTTCTCTCTCTTCCCTCACTCCTCCCAACATCTCATTTTTCACTTCATCTAACCATTTTATCCCTTCCATCCTCCTCCAAATCCACATCTCAAATGCTTCTATTCTTCTTTCTTCCTCTTTCCTCAGTGTCCATGTCTCAGCTCCATATAATACAATGCTCCATGTGAAGCACTTCACCAGTCTCTTCCTCAGGTCCCTGTCCACGCACCCCACAGATGCCGCCTCCTCTTATTGAATGTCTCCTTGGCAATCGCTATAAGAGTTTTCAACTCCTTGTTACATCTCATGTTGTCTGTAATAATGCTTTACCAATATCCGAAAGCAATAACTTGTACTGTATCTTCCTGCCCTTATCAATTGAAGACCAAGTCATAACATGAGTCCGTGATCATATATTTGGCACTTTATTTTACAGGTATGTCTTGATCACATAAATTTTTACATTTCACTATGATCTTCAGATCATAACATATTCTGATGAGGTATCAATGTCAAACTAAACATGTAGGTATGTAGTAAGCACATAGTAAGCACTTACTTTGTACCTACATGTTTAGTTTGACATTGATACATCAGAATATTTTATGAGCTGAACATGGCAGTAGCCGAATCCGGTCATAGTGAAATGTAAAAATTTATGTGATCAAGATGGACCTGTAAAATAAAGTTCCTGTCCTAACTTTATAGTTGTTCTTAGTTTTCTTACAATTATCACCATACATTTTGTCTTTTTCTTATTAATTCTCATTCCGAATTCTTGTGTCACTCATTCCCAATCTGTACTTGTATTTTCTGTTGTAGATGTAGGCTTTTAATCAGTCTTCTATCCCTATAGTCGACTTCATTCTTACTTAGAATGTCCATTAATTTATTCCACTGTACCCTATCAAAGGCTTTCTCCGAGTCAATGAAAACAATATAAACTCCTCTTCCTCTTTCAATCTCTCTCTCACCTATAATTCTCAGCAGTCTAATTATATCTCTTGTAACTTTCCCTCTTCTAAATCTAAACTGTTCCTCTGCAATACTTTTTTCCAGTGTCTAGTGAAGTCTTCTATCTTTCACCCTTAACAAAACTTTTACTGCATGCGAAATCTTACAGTTCTAAAATCTTCACATTCTTGGCATTCCTCCTCAATCAGTATCATTACTGCCAAGATAAAGTCATCCGGCCATCTACCTTTTTCGTATATCTTACTATGTAGATGTGTGTACTCTTTCACACCACTACTCTGAAGGCTTTTACGCAACTCTGCTGGTAATCCATCAATTCCATTTCTTTTATGATTCTTTATCTCTCTCAATGCCCTTTCTACTTTTACTTCCCAGATACAGCATCCTTTGTCCTCTTCTCTAACTTTCATCACCTCTTCTAATTCACTATCATTTGGCTTTTGATCAGCCTCATACAGGCACTCTACATATTCTTGCCACCTTCCCAACACTTCTGGTTTATGAACCATAGTACCATCACTTCGTTCTATTCTCATACCTGTCCTGTTTTTCTTTACATCAAAGACTAGATCAGCAGCTGATCTATACATCATTTCCTATTTTTTCTTCCTTTTCGTATTTCTCTATTTCTTTGCATCTCTCTTACATCCATGCCTTTATTGCCAGATCTGTTTCTCACCTTAATTCATTATTCAGCTTTCTGTACATTGTTTTTCCTTCTTCATTTCCTACTGCCTCCCAATTTCTTCTTTTTTCAACCTTACCCAACATTGCCTCTGTTACCCATTCATTCCCTATTCTTTTGAACTTCCTCACCCCCCCTTCTACTTCTGTAGATTCCTTAAGGTTTTGTCTCCTCCTCTTCCATTTCTCATTTGCACTCTCTTCATTGGGCCATCTATTCCACAAACGTGTTTTCTAAATCAGCATCCTTATCTTCTTCCTTTAGTCTCTGTAGGTAAAATTTCTCTCTCTGTTTTCTTCCTCTCACTTTCTTCAACCTTATTTGCAAGTCCACCACTACCAAGTTGTGGTCCGAATCCCCAGCGTATGCTCTGGCATGCCCCAGGGTACCCTCTGGCATTCTTAGGCTGTTGTTGTTGTTGTTGTTGTTGTTGTTGTTGTGGTCTTCAGTCCTGAGACTGGTTTGATGCAGCTCTCCATGCTACTCTATCCTGTGCAAGATTCTTCATCTCCCAGTACTTACTGCAACCTACGTCCTTCTGAATCTGCTTAGTGTATTCATCTCTTGGTCTCCCTCTACGATTTTTACCCTCCACGCTGCCCTCCAATGCTAAATTTGTGATCCCTTGATGTCTCACAACATGTCCTACTAACTGGTCCCTTCTTCTTGTCAAGTTGTGCCACAAACTCCTCCTCTCCCCAATTCTATTCAATACCTCCTCGTTAGTTATGTGATCTACCCATCTAATCTTCAGCATTCTTCTGCAGCTCCACATTTCGAAAGCTTCTATTCTCTTCTTGTCTAAGCTATTTTTCGTCCATGTTTCACTTCCACACATGGCTACACTCCATACAAATACTTTCAGAAACGACTTCCTGACACTTAAATCTATACTCGATGTTAACAAATCTTTCTTCTTCAGAAACGCTTTTGTTGCCATTGCCAGTCTACACTGTATATCCTCTCTACTTTGACCATCATCAGTTATTTTGCTCCCCAAATAGCAAAACTCCTTTACTACTTTAAGTGTATCATTTCCTAATCTAATTCCCTCATCATCACCCGACTTAATTCGACTACATTCCATTATCCTCGTTTTGCTTTTGTTGATGTTCATGTTATATCCTCCTTTCAAGACACTGTCCATTCCGTTGAACTGCTCTTCCAAGTCCTTTGCTGTCTCTGACAGAATTACAATGTCATCGGTAAACCTCAAAGTTTTTATTTCTTCTCCGTGGATTTTAATACCTACTCCGAATTTTTCTTTTGTTTCCTTTACTGCTTGCTCAATATACAGATTGAATAACATCCGGGAGAGGCTACAACCCTGTCTCACTCCCTTCCCAACCACTGCTTCCCTTTCACGTCCCTTGACTCTCATAACTGCCATCTGGTTTCTGTTCAAATTGTAAATAGCCTTTTGCTCCCTGTATTTCACCCCTGCCACCTTCAGAATTTGAAAGAGAGTATTCCAGTCAACATTGTCAAAAGCTTTCTCTAAGTCTACAAATGTTAGAAATGTAGGTTTACCTTTCCTTAATCTTTCTTATACGATAAGTCGTAACGTCAGTATTGCCTCACGTGTTCCAACATTTCTACGGAATCCAAACTGATCTTCCCCGAGGTCGGCTTCTACCAGTTTTTCCATTCGTCTGTAAATAATTCACGTTAGTATTTTGCAGCTGTGACTTATTAAACTGATAGTTCGGTAATTTTCACATCTGTCAACACCTGCTTTCTTTGGGATTGGAATTATTATATTCTTCTTGAAATCTGAGGGTATTTCGCCTGTCTCATACATCTTGCTCACCAGATGGTAGAGTTTTGTCATGACTGGCTCTCCCAAGGCCGTCAGTAGTTCTAGTGGAATGTTGTCTACTCCCGGGGCCTTGTTTCGACTCAGGTCTTTCAGTGCTCCGTCAAACTCTTCACACAGTATCATATCTCCCACTTCATCTTCATCTACATCCTCTTCCATTTCCATAATATTGTCCTCAAGTACATCACCCTTGTATAGACCCTCTATATACTCCTTCCACCTTTCTGATTTCCCTTCTTTGCAGAACTGGGTTTCCATCTGAGCTCTTTATATTCATACAAGTGGTTCTCTTTTCTCCAAAGGTCTCTTTAATTTTCCTGTAGGCAGTATCTATCTTACCCCTTGTGAGATAAGCCTCTATGTCCTTACATTTGGTCTCTAGCCATCCCTGCTTAGCCATTTTGCACTTCCTGTCGATCTCATTGTTCAGACGTTTGTATTCCTTTTTCCCAGTTTCATTTCCTGCGTTTTTATATTTTCTCCTTTCATCAATTAAATTCAAATTAACAGAATCTTCCGTCGGTTCTTGGTAGAACAACATTATAATAATAAATGAAAAGCACCAGGATTCTTCCATGTATAGGCAGTTTTTGTATATTCTGAACTACGATATAATCAATTTTGTATCTGTCATCATTCAACCTAGATATCCATGTCTCTGTCTCCTGTGGTATTCTAACAATGGGTTTCGAATCACGAGAGAATTTTCTGTGTCAAAATTAACCAGCGATTCACCCCTGTCATTCGTATTTCCCAATCCAAATCTTCCAACCATTCCCTCCGTTTTCCCCCACTTCAAATCCCCCATTACAACGATGCAGGGGTTTCTTTTTCTTTATTCATAATTTATCCAATCTTTTCATAATATTCCTCTACTTCCTCATCAGTGCATTGACTTGTTGGCACGATTGTATTAAAACAATGTTCTTCTTCTCACCTCTTAGTCTCATCATCATCACCATCACCATCACCATCACCATCACCATCACCACCATCATTTGTCTTCAGTCTTTCATCTGTGTACTCTACTTTCAATACTTTTTCATCAGCCACTTTCCTATCATAATTACCGCACCATAGCACTCTTCTTCCTGCACGAGTAAACCAATTTGTACTCTCCATTATCCAACTGTCCTATCTCGCAAAGTAATTATTTGTAATTTATTTAATTACAGTCTTGCAAAATAGTGATATAGTAGTGATCTTTGAAAAATAATTTAGTTTCTTGACAGAAAAACAATTGAACACTTGTTGTAACCCTCAGAAAGTTCCATTTTATCCCTCAGGGAGTAATTATCCCCAGGCTGGGGACAAACATGGTAAAAGGAAGATTAGCACACTACAAAAATGCACTGTTTTGTTTTGTTTTAACAAGGATAAGGTTCTTTTAAAATGTCTCTGAAGAAGCATACTTTATTACCATTCATAAATACTTCTCTGTCAACATAGAGATTTGATGCATACCATGGGTATTTTGTCATATTCAAAAATACTGATGTTTCCACATCGTGAATCACACAAACTAAATTTTAAAAACCTTTGTGAATCAATTTTACATTTTTTTGTTCAATTAAATACACGTCGTTTTGAAGCCATTTTATAACATTCTTGAGCTCTTTATAAAAAATATACTCCACAGGGCTGGACTAAAGCTATACATTATTTGTTGTTGTTGTTGCTGTCGTCATCGTCTTCAGTCCAAAGACTGGTTTGATGCAGCTCTCCATGCTAGTCTATCCTGAGCAAGCCTCTTCCATCTCCGAGTGACTACTGCAACCAACATCCTTCTGAATCTGTTTACTGTATTAATCTCTTTATTTCCCTCTACGATTTTTCCACACTCACTTCCCTCCAATACTAAACTAGTGACCCCTCAATGGCTCAGAATGTGCCCCATCAACTGGACTATTCTTCTAGTCAGGTTGTACCACAAATCTCTCTCTCCCCCCCTATTCTATTCAGTATCTTCTCATTCATTACATGACCTACCCATCTAATCTTCAGCATTTGTCTGTAGCACCACATTTCAGAAGGTTCTATTCTCTTCTTGTCTAAACTGTTTATCGTCCATGTTCCACTCCCATACATGACTACACTCCATACAAATACTTTCAGAACGGACTGGCTGACACTAAATTTGCAATTTGTACAGAAACCAGATGGCATGTATAAGAGTCAAGGGACATGAAAGGGAAGCAGTGGTTGACAAGGAAGTGAGACAGGGTTGTAGCCTATCCCCAATGTTATTCAACATTTAGTAGGACTAAATTTAATTGTACATGTTGATAACCCCAGTCATTAAAAAACAAGTTATCATATATTTTCAATTTGGTTTGCCATCACTAAGAATCAACAAGCACAATAAATTTTACCTGTCTATGATTTTATGGTTGTAATTAAACAATTTATATAAAAATTAGTTTCCACCTTCCCTATGTTGATGACGCGACACTGGCATTCTTGTATATTTTCACAGATTTGTCCCTCTATCTCTGAACTCTAATTCCTAATGAATCTGTTGGTACTGGCAAGCACAGAAACTACACACAACAATTTTTAATACAAAGTCAATAATATGTTGTGCTGTATATAAATGTGAGTTTTATTTTTTATATTTTGCCTCTGAAGAAAAATAGTTCTTGACCCTTGCTTTGGGGGAGTTCTGTTGATAACAGACTGGTATTGGCATCTTAGCAAATAATTTTAAAATTTACCATGTTTACTTATTCTCTAATATAAATTATTAAGAATTTTAACAATGTAGGATTTTTTTTAACACTTGTTGAATCTGTGTTAGTAATAGAAATAGGATTAAAATTTAATATCAGACAATGACCCTGAGTGCAAAAAGTTTTTTGCTGAAATGAAAATTCCACTACTATTGCACTTTCCTTTTCATACGCATGTTTTGTTACTTTTCACAGACAAATTTGATGTTTGAGTTTGAGTTTCTCAACCAATGGAATGCAAGTTTGAAAATAAGTTTTCCATATTGACTTACAGCAGCTAAAGCCCATTCTTGCAGTTTCTTATCACTTATTGAAAAAATTGCCAAGTTCCTATAAAAATCATTTTACATCCATGAGCCCCAGCAGTTCCTCCATTTTTAATACATTTCTCCCATTCCGTCAATTCCTTCATTCCTTATAAATGGTATCATCCTTCTGCATGTGAAGGTTTTCAAATTCCATTTTGGATGAGATCTGATGATACTAACAACTTTGAAATGTTATCCAGATCTTTTGACCTTATGTCCTCTGGCTCGTAATCAGAATCCTCTTAAAAAGTCTTGTCAATTTTATAACTCAATCAATTCTTCATCAAACATAAAAGATATTTCAACCAAATTCTGTACGATATATCGTTGCAGATCTGCCACCAGAAATTGTTAGTTCTCTGATAAGACCGTGGTATTTTTAAGAACCACCACATAACACAAAATGGCTTTTTTTAAAGACACTTTTTAAATGTCCTTGCACAGCTTTCTTCAACTGCCTCTTCTCAATTAATGTGTCAAGTTCATCAACAGATTTCGCATCTGACATGATAATTATTCTTCTTTAGAATGTTTGTAAATAATACTTTCACTGGATTAAGGTTACACCATTGCAAAAACTAATGATAAAATGAAAATTCTGAACAGCATCAGTTCTCTCAGAACCCATATTTCCCTCACTATTCCTTTGGCTGCATTGCGTTCACAATAAACATAACACTGTAGAGCTATAATCGATCCTCAAAAAAACATGACTCTTCAAATTCCATTTGAATGTAAGCGACAAGAAAAACAAATGATAAAATTGATATTTTTTCATAACACAATATTATTTGCTTTTTCATGCAAATAGTTACTAAAAAACATGTTATTTTTATTAAAAATTAAGATTCTGTATTTTTAATTACCATTTCCATTTTATAGCAAACATTCAAATTAAATAGAGATAAAAGAAAATCTGGCTCTAATGAGAACCGAACCAGTAACCTTGTGATTACAAGATTAGATAACTGTGTGCTCGGCTATGAACAATACGGATAACTAGATTAAAATGTTTTGTATTCAACAGCACTCCAAGGCAGAAAAAAGTCAAAAGAGGACCAGTCCGTAAGATATTCTTACCACGCCTCACTCCTACGGAGTATATATGGGACACCGCTGGGACATGTTATAAAATCTCATTGCTTACATTCATAATGTCTTCATATGAACTCTCGCATTGGTTCAGAATGGTCTGCACCACATTAGATGGGTATACATTATGTACATGTTCCACAAAATAATTATTAATTCACAAAGGAATGCTGTAAAAACTGAATTTTCCATTAGGCATTTTTTTTTTTTTTTTTTTTGTTAAAATTGCATCAGGTTTCAACATTGAAGGTATAATCTTCTACGCTGATAGGCTGCATTGTGTTTCTTCTAGGTGATTGACATTTCAACCCCACTGCTGGGATCTTCTTCAGGATCTTGTGGTGTTCAGGTAACCTGAACACCTAATTTCAGCTAACAGTGAATACATGATGATCCTGAAGAGATCCCAGTAAAGGTATAAGAATGGCAATTGCATAGAAGAAACACAACATGGCCTAGCAACCTATGAGACTTTACTTTCAATAACAACAACCATGAAAGCCTGCTGACTTGCTTAGGTTTCAACCTCTCCTCAAATGCAAAAAAGCCTGCCGCACAAAATACAGTAATTTGGATAAACACACGGAAAAAGATTTATCTTAATGAACGCAAAGGAAGTCACCTTTGCTTGCAAATAAGGAGGAAGAATTTCACTTGCGAATCTGGATAAAAGAGGAAATAATGATTACATTATTTAAAGAAGGAGGAAGGGAGATGAGGGCAGCTGTTTCAGTTGGTGTCACAGTGCTACTACAATAACCACATACAGGGAAAGGAAAGTCCATGCGCAACACAAATTGCAAAATCTGAATATATACATTACATCAAACTTACCTGGTGTAACACAACATAGCTGCATGCCATTCCTCGAAAGAAACAATATGCACACTGATACTGACAATGGCCATGTTTTCTTGTGATGTGTTGTACGAGATCATGTGCTGTGCCATCACCTCGGAAAGGACAATAAGAGCAACGATTCCAGTCTGAACCTTTTTTGTTGAAATGCTGACTCCTTAAATGATTTAGGAAATCGCGACCACCACTCTCAGTATAGTAACAGTTCTTATCCATACATTTATACAAATTGCGGAGACTGTCTACTGTCAGCATCTGGTGACGCACTTTAAAGTTTTTGTGAGAGGGTAACCATTCATTGTTGGGACTAGCTTCACCACTTGTGCTGTTTGGCTTTGAGGAACTGCTTTTTCCAGCTTGTAAATTTGGAGAACGAGTTTCAGTTCTGCTTTTTGGAATAATGTGCTGTACTGTTGGCTGACTGCAAAGAAACAAACATGAAACTGACATCGTCACTGGAGAGAGAGAGAGAGAGAGAGAGAGAGAGAGAGAGAGAGAGAGAGAGAGAGAGAGAGAGTGTGTGTTAAGGTATTCAGAAATAGGAAACACAAGGAAGCAAATAAAGACTGATCCACTGTTCACTACACTTGTTTACATTATACTGTGCTTGATACAGCCAAATAATGGGAACAAAACAAAATACAAACCAGTTTACAATAGGATAATTTTATCATCACATAAAATTGTAGAACCAAAAGATTATAATGCTGATTTTTGGGAGAACACTCCTAAATTTGTGAAATCAAGCAAAAATGAAGAGCCACATGAAAATAAAAGGAGACAGAAAATACAGAGTAATGAATATAAAAGAAAATTTCCTCTAGTGAGCACACATTATTCAGTAGCTTGCATTTTTGTTTCCATAGAAAAGTTTAATTACTGTTGTATTACTGTCTGAAAGACACCAGGGCTAGTTTTCATTTTCTTGTTTTCATTCTTTAATGTTCATAATTTTAGAAGTGGACCTTTGAAACTTCTGCAGCCCCTCCAGTTTTGTAGTTTGCCATCTTGTTACTGCAGTTGTCAGTTTCCAATATTTTGAGTTAACAACTACTTCCACATCATTATACAGTCCCCTTTGCTGAAAGCTGTGGCATCTCTGGTGCCTATGGCATTGCATGGGAGCCCCATAGTTGCACCTTCCAACAAGCATGACCTGACCTGTCCAACCTCACTTGGGGACGGATGGCAAACAGCAGCAGATTCATCAATTTCTAGACCAGTAGATGGGGGTAATGGCCACTCATCCATCCCTCTGCGTCTTAATGACAGGTACAAGACACAGCTCACTGCTGAGAGCACACCTGTGCCAGCATGGGACACTTCATCTATTGGGACTGGAGCTGATAATCAGGAAAGATCCAGAAAAGCACAGAGGTGAGTATGTTTGTCACAGAGAGCTCTAAGTTAGGTGGGTGTTGGAGCCCTATAGGGAATATCTGGCATGTCTGGATATAAGGCCAGAATGCAGTCTGTATGTCTGCTGGGTGGAATGGGGTTCATCCAAGATGTGAAAGCAGCTCTGTCAGTAGCCGATGAGCCCTTTTGGTTTAGTCTGCTGTCAGACATAGCTCATGTCGGATTGAATGACACTTGACACGTAAGGTCAGATGTCATCCTCAGTTCCTTTAGATAGCTAGCTGAATTGAAGACACCTGGCTTCAGTTGCACGGTGGAAGCCATTTGTAATTTGCAGCACTGCTATCAGAGCCGATAGAAATCCTATGTTTGGCATTGATTAGAGGGCTTAAACCAGTCACCTGGATGAATGTTTTTATCCTTGACTGATCAAATAATATGAATGAAAAGTTTTATTGGGCATATCACATTCAGGATCAGGTGATGAAACCGAATGCTAGTCTTCACTGTAAGAATAATATCCACTGTCATTAAAACTGAAATGCTGAAGTCCTTCTCAGTTCAACTATTGTAGCCTATGGTATCATATTTCAAGGCAACTGACTGGGCAGTTTTTATTAACATTTACCATCTCTAATAATACGGATTTCTGGTCAGATGAGTATAGAATAATATCACAGTATAATGGGAGTAGGATTCAACTGTGAATAGGAGGTTGGGCAGAGTGTGTTACTGTGAACAGTTCTGAGATAGGGTTGTTATAACCAGAACTTACAGCAAACCAACACCAACAATAGTTCAGGTATACATGCCGACGTTGCAAGCTGAAGGTGAAGAGATAAAAAAAGTATCAGGATATTGAAAGGGTAATAAAGTACAAAAAGGGAGATGAAAATCCAATAGTCATGGGGGACTGGAATGCAGTTTTAGGGGAAGGAGCAGAAGAAATAGTTACAGGAGAATATGGGCTTGAGACAAGGAATGAGAGAGGAGAAGGACTAATTCAGTTCTGTAATAAATTTCAGCTAGTAATAGCAAATACTCTGTCCAAGAATCACAAGAGGAGGAGGAATACTTGGAAAAGGCCAGGTAATATAGGAAGATTTCAGGTAGACTACATCATAGTCAGACAGAGATTCAGAAATCAGATACTAGATTGTAAGGCGTACCCAGCAGCAGATATATACTCAAATCACAATTTAGTAGTGATGAAGACTAGACTTATGTTTAAGAGAATAGTCAGGAAGAATCAATATGCAAAGAAATGGCATACAGAATTATCTAAGAATGGCGAGATACACTTTAAGTTCTCTGAGGCTATAGATACAGAAATAAGGAATCGCTCAGTAGACAGTACAGTTGAAGAGGAATGGACATCTCTAAAAATGGCAATCACATAAGTTGGAAAGAAAAACATAGGTACAAAGAAGGTAACTACGAAGAGACCATGGGTAACAGAAGAAATACTTCAGTTGATGGATAATAGAATGAAGCACAAAAATGTTCCAGGAAACTCGGGAATACAGAAATACAAGTCACTGACAAATGACAAACAGGAAGTGTAGGGAAGCTACCACAAAATGGCTGCAAGAAAAATGTGAAGAAATCAAAAAAGAAATGATTGTCAGAAGGACTGACTAAGCATACACGAAAGTCAAAACACCCTTCGGTGAAACTAAAAGCAAGGGAGGTAACATTAAGAGTGCAATGGGAATTCCACTGTTAAATGCAGAGGAGAGAGCAAATAAGTGGAAATAGTACACTGAAGGCCTCTATGAGGGTGAAGATTTGTCTGATGTGATACAAGAAGAAACAGGAGTCAATTTAGAAGAGATATGGTATCGATTATTAGAATCAGAATTTAAGAAAGCTTTGGAGCACTTAAGATAAAATAAGGCAGAAGGGACAGATAACATTCCATCATAATTTCTAAAGTCATTGGGGAAAGTGGTAACAAAACAACTGTTCAAGTTTGTGCGTCGAATGTATATGTCTGGCAACATACCATCTGACTTTCGGAAAAATATCATCCACACAATTTCAAAGACTGTAAGAGATGACAAGTGTGAGAATTATCGCACAGTCAGCTTAACAGCTCACATATCCACGTTGCTGTCAAGAATAAGTACAGAAGACTGACAACTTAAAAAATAATAATAATAATAATTAAAAAAGTACACATCTCAGCCATTCCTGAACATGGGATGTGGGGGATGTACTATTATTTAACTTCGGTAACGTCCGTGGTAAGATCTTGTAGAAGCAGGAAAAGAAATCTGGCTGAATCCAGAATTAAATTGCAGCAGCATCTTGGGTCCCAACAGGAAACTGAAATTGCTAGGATAGGCACACAATTACCATCAGTAATTAGAGAAACTACTCTTGACACCAGCGTCTTACATCTTATAGTGAAAACATACCCAAACTTTCTTTTCTTTTAATGGAGAGCACTGGAAATAGCAACAAGGCTTTTAGGGTATTAAGTATTATATGTGTTTACACTCTGGTGACCAAGTCCAACGGTAACTCAGGCCAAAACACTGTATTCAAAAGTCGTACCCAGGTATGTAACTCAAAAACCAGACTGGTTTTGTACAAGAAAAATGTACAGACATCTTGCTACACGTCCCTGGACATGTGCTGCCTTCCGTTATCAATGTCTACAATTACTTCAAAAGAAGCAATAGTAAACCTAAGGGCTTCTGTAACGACTGCCCGAGCCATCGAATGCTCAAATTTGTCATGAACTTCATGCATATATTCATCAGGTTTTGCAGTTTTTTGTTGTTCTGCTGCAAGTATGTCATATTTAATAAGTGAGTAAGAAATTTTGGAAGCACAAGAGGAAGAATTCAATGATTCTGAGTTGGGGGGTTAAAATATCTGAGTGAGAACAGTCTCAAGGAATTCATAATCAGATAAGATGTGGTCTGCTACAATTTTTGTCACTAATATTGTTGCTACGGATGCTGCTGCTGTGATTAAAGTTTAGGTATGTTTTATTCTTCTTAAGCTCACCTTTTTTACAGATGAATCTCATGATGAAGCAACATTCAACACAGGTTTCCGGGATTTGCTCTGAGAACTTGAGGCAATTTACTGGCAAAGCATATAGAAAAGAAAAAAGCTGATACTGCACCAATTGCAACATATCTCTCTGCATGACAGAAAGCTTCAGACTTTTCCATACAAAAGCCTGTTGCATATGAAATTGCTCAAGAACTCAACTCTCACTTTTCTTTTTTAGGGTAATTGTTTTCTCTCTCATTATTACCATTAAATTTTTAATCTATCACAGGACTATATACGAAAAATAAACCTTGAGGCTCGGTTCTTTTTAATGCATATTACCCTTTAACACATATCAAACGAAATGTGAAAGTAACATTTTAAATAATAGCATCAATAACAGGTTTTCTGAGCATGAAATTTTTGTCAGTAGCAGGACCTCAAAATTTTAAATGGAGTTTTTAGTAAGGTAGAGAAGTATTTCTGCTATCTATGTGCAGCAAGTAACAGATTACCTCCAAGGACAATATGTAAGAATCATCTCTGGATCCAAAAATGTGGAGTATCAAAGCATAAAATCAAGAGAATTGTCCAATACTCCTTTCAACAGCACATGCTTAGTACGACTGATTGAGACTGAGGTGCATCACAATGGTTCAATTATCATGCCAGCAAGTTGTGGCAAAAACAAAGAGAGCTTCGTACAGTTTTAAATGAGACCAAAGCCTTGTTCACAAACAAAAGCTGTAGGAAAGCAGCATTCAATGAAACCAAAAGTAAAATCCCACATACCTGCTGAATGGTAGATATTTTGGCATTAAAGTAAATTAAATGAAAGGGATAAAATTATCTATCCAATCACTTAGAGATCATTAAGAATAACAGAGAGAATGCCAAAATGCTTGACTGTTTTGCTGAGAAAGATTTTACTATGGCCTTTCCTTTCACCTGTCACCTAAATGCTGAATTGGTGGACACTGAGATAAGTGGGCATCGAAAAGAAAGTTATGGAATCTAAGGGATGTCACTATACGTGAAGGTATACCTGTATAATTTCATGAAGTTAACTTGCTCTCCTTAATGCAACAGTTTACTTTAAGTCACTGGAACAACAAAGCATTCCATGAGACTGGAAGAAGTCACAGGTCATTCCAGTTTTCAAGACAGTTCATTGAGAATATATCTGTATGAATTCCATAAACAGCAAACTTATGAAACTCTGGTTGCACTGTTTGTCAATGAGATCCGGAAGACAGCAGGCAGTGGTCCTAGAAGATATACATTCTACAAGATAAAACTTATGAGATAAGTTTTAATAAGGAGAAATTGTTAAAAATTTAATTAGTCATGCATACCAAAAGGGAGAGGTATAGGGCCATCACTTTCCAGTGAAGCTATTCGAAGATGATGCTGTTGTACACAGCAAGTGACAACACAAGAAAATGCAGGAAGATCAACAGAAAACTGATGCCTGAAGGTTGACTGTGCCTAAAACATTTAGCAAGCACAAGAAAATCACGAAGATGCTCATCTAACTCCAGTGGCATAAGCCACAAGAAAGATGTTACAAATTGCAGAAAAGTTCTCTGATAAAGTTCCAGAAGCACATATCCAAGAAATATTAAGCAACATAAACTTCCCCTAAACGTATTTTGCAGAAGGACCATGAAGGTAAAGAGAAATTTAAACCCATATGCAAGCTTACCACCAGGCACTCTCCCTGCATGCCATATGCATACGGAATAAGAAAGGGGGAAACAATAATGGTACTTAATGAATTAATGTACCCTCTAACACACTAACTGCAACGAAAACATTCAGAACAATGATCCTGTTAATACAAAGATACAGTACTGAGTATTCTGCTAACACTTCAGGAAACATTTAACTAAAATTATCTGCCTCTCATATTCCATACAAGCACATGGGAGCAAAGGTAACACCTATGTGTTTGCTGACATATGTGCTACATTTCCACACACACACACACACACACACACACACACACACACACACACACACACACACAAATATATAAAAGTGACTAAAAAGGAAGACTCACTTGACTTTGGTAACTGCAGGAGATACTTTGGGAGCAATTCTAACCACTCGTGCTGGTGTCAGCGCTGTGCCTGCTGCACCAGACCACACGATGGGCTGCTGCAACTGCACTGCACCTTTCGGTCTCAGATTTGAGGCAACAGACACATCACTTGCTGTTGTCAGCTTCATCCTTTGCACCAGTTGCATCCTGGGTGACTGGCCAGAAGATACAGCTATTCCTGGAGTCAGCAGCACTGCATTAAGCACCTGTGGTTCTTTTGGGACCACACAATCAGGATGCAGAGATTCCTGAGTTGGTGGTGATGCATCAGTGATTGCACAGGAGGTAGTATCTGCACTGTCTTCATCTACTGTGCTTTCATTTTCTATAATATCCAAGTCTTCAATGCCTCCAACCTGAAAATTTAGCTACTATACATAAGCAGAACAACACACTAAAACAACAGATAGCATTACATAAAGGAATTCCTTCAAGTGACAACAAAAAGTTATGTTAATTGTGACTATCAATCGTTCAGCATTATTTCACAATAGAGAAATTAACTGAAAGGAATTCCTGAAACACTTCAATCATTATTATAAAAATAAAACTTTCTTTTTGATAGTATTTAACTCACAAATACATTTAAACTGGTTGAATTCCCTGAACTGCCTTTTCTGTAAAGCATTAGTACTGAATTCCAAATTTTGGTTCAGTTGTCTTCTTTTTCTGACTCTCAAAAACAATGTAAGTAAAGCTTTTATTTCCATTAACTGGTCACGCATACTCAGATAACTGAATGGCCAATCTCCTTACTTCATACCGCGAGAGTAGAAAAATGTCCAAGTCTCTTCCTAAACCAGCTTTGCACACTCATAAGTCCTTACATTCGTCAAATGCTAAAATTGTAAATATGAATGGAACATTGAGAATAACACACCGCTAAAGACTCTTGCCATGGCCATGAGAGAGAGAGAGAGAGGGAGAGTAAACATTACTGTGTCATGCATCAATCTGCTACAAGTGGATAGTTGCCTTTCCCTTATTTTAGGTACTGCTCCAGCCACGAATTTCCATTATTTTCACACCAGAATTTCAAATCATACAGAATTCTGTGAAAATACCTGCTGATATTCCAACAAAATGTAAATGAAAGGCTTCTGTCACTATTTTTTTTTAATCATCAGTCTTCTGACTGATTTGATGTGGCCCACCACAAATTATTCTCTTGTGCCAACCTTTTCATCTCAGAGTAACAATTACAATCTATGTCCTCAATTATTATCTGGATGTATTCCCATCACTGTCTTCCTCTACAGATTTTACCCTCCACTGCTCCCTCCAGTACTGTGGAGGTTATTTCCTGATATTGTAACAGATCTATCATCCTGTCCCTTCTTCTTGTCAGTGTTTTCCATATATTCCTTTCCTTGCCAATTCTACGGAGAAATTCCTCATTCCTCACCTTATCAGTCCACCTAATTTTCAACATTCTTCTGCAGCACCACATCTCAAATACTTTGACTCTCTTCTGTTCCAGTTTTCCCACGTTTCACTATCATACAATGCCGTACTCCAAACTTACATACTCAGAAATTTCTTCCTCAAATTAAGACCTATGTTAAATACTAGTAGACATCTCTTGGGGAGGAGTGCCTTTTTGCCAGCGCAAATCTGCTTTTTATGTCCTCTTTGCTCCACCCATCATCAGTTATTTTGCTGCCTAGGTAGCAGAATTCCTTAATCTCGTCTACTTCACGATCAGGAATTCTGATGTTTTAAGTTTCTTGTTGTTCTCATTTCTGTTACTTTTCAATACTTTTTACTTTTTTCGATTTACTTTCAGTTCGAATTCTGTCCTCATTAGACTTTTCATTCCATTTAACACATCCTGTTATTCTTCTTTGCTTTCACACAGGATAGCAATGCCATCAGTGAATCTTATCACTGATATCCTTACAACCTAAATTTTTCTTCCATTCTTGATCTTTTCTTTTATTTCCATCACTGCTTCTTCAATATATTAGTTTAACACTAGTGCTGAAAGACTACATCCCTGTCTTCACACCCTTTTTAATCCAAACACTTTTGTTCTTGGTATTCCAGTCTTCTTGTTCCCTCTTGGTTCTTGTACATATTGTACATTACTCATCTTTCCCTATAGCTTACCCCTAATTTCTCTGAATTTCAAACATCTTGTACCATTTTACATTGTCAATTGCTTTTTCCAGGTCAACAAATCCTATAAACATGTCTTGGTTTCTCTTCAGTTTTGATTCCATTATCAATCGCAGTGTCAGAACTGCCTCTCTGGTGCCTTTATCTTTCCTAAAGCCAAATCGATCGTCATCGAGCCGATGATCTACAAATATGAAAACACCCCTGAAAAAAAGAAAGAAGAACAGAAGAGAACATAGATGTTAACTGTGTCCTTGGTGAATAAAGTGATAATGGGCTACAGCTTTTTACGACGTTTTTACTGGAAATTTTTAATATTTCTACACATTTTCTATATAATAATTTATTTTGCGACAGC
The DNA here is from genome assembly GCF_023898315.1 of Schistocerca nitens. NCBI lineage: Eukaryota > Metazoa > Arthropoda > Insecta > Orthoptera > Acrididae > Schistocerca > Schistocerca nitens. Next base: position 84,129,281 of record NC_064622.1, on the reverse strand, counting down.
TTGGCATATTTTTAGCCATTTATTAACTGCTCCTGCCAAGCACAGGAGAATACATTTTGGGATGGTCATGTTCTCACCATATAACAGAGATGCTGAGTCGCTGGCTTCAGCTGCCAGAGACTGTGGTCATGTATGTGTATGAGTTGTGTTTGCGTGTGTGTGTGTGTGTGTGAGAGAGAGAGAGAGAGAGAGAGAGAGAGAGATCTTTCGAAGAAGGCTTCAATGGCCAAAAGCACTCTTTTCGACAGTCTTTTTGTTGTGCTCGTCTACAACACAGCATCTCCGCTATGTGATAATTAGCAACTATACTTAATATAATATTCCTGAATTAAACTAAAGTACACAAAAAATGTATTAGGAAGGATGTAAGATGGTACAATGAATATTTGATAAGAGGAACAATTGAAAACAATGAAAGCATGACAAGAAGAAACAGGAAATTTGCATTAGGCAGATACCAGTTAGAATGACAGTTGGCACAGATAATAACAGGGAGAAAATTTTAGAAGCATTTCAAGACAACTGTTTGAGTAGTTCGAAAGATGAAGAAAAAAATAACGACTCTCCAGGTGTAATACCCGACGAAGAGTGTAAAGGTATTCAAGATAGGACTAAAGTGCCTGAAATGAAGCTATTTGAGCAGTAATAAAAAAAGTTAGAGGCAACATAAAACCAAACAAACTTCCAAAATCATTTACAAAGTGTCTGTAAATGGAGACATTTCCCCAAAACTGGACTAATGGTGTAATAATTATCTTTCACAATAAAGAACAACTTCAGGGTGGATGGGGGTGGAAGGCTGGTAGAAAAGGGGAGGAGGGGGGCAGAGAACTGTAGACCTATAAGCCATTTCTACAGTGTTCAAGACATTCTGTAAAATTATCACCAACCACATAGACTGCGTAGAGAAGCTAAACATCTTAGGTCACCAGTCTCATACTCACACCCTCCCCCACCCCACACAGAATCAGGGTACCCCATCTGCTGGTATCTTGAATAGATCCTATGAGCAAGTTATGAGAAGAATTTTCTAAATGTTTGCATAGCAGGACATGGGTACCTGCCTGGTATTCCTCTAGTGGGAGCTAGGAAACCTCCTAAAACTGCATCCTAGATGCCACGCATGAAAACAGCCAAGTGGCACACTGGCCATTGTCATCAGTACATCAGATGGATACGAACCAAGGCCAGCATGCCTCCTCATCCTGGAAGCGAGCACTTTTATGTGCATATCTATCCAGGTCCAACCACGTAGAACAACATATTGAGTGCTGGACCACTTAAAAGTTGAGGACATAATTACAGAAGAGAACAAAGAGCATGAATTACCACTTCATCTGGCATTCATGAAAGACAAGATATTGACTCAACTTATGTTAATATGCTGCAGAACATAAACATCAATCCTACAACTTATACTTGACTGAATCACGAACATGATAAACTCTGAATCGAAAGGAATCAGGTAAGTAGATCCCATATCACAAAATTATCTACAGCAGTTCTAAAGAGAGCCTTCAGATCAGATCTTTGGAACTGGTGCAGGGGAGAGTAAATGGGATAGGCACAAACGATGTCTATTCTGCTCCTGTAGTATCAAATTTAAATAATATATATAGGAACTCTAGCAAGTCTCAAAGCAGTCTTTAAAATCAATTTTACAATATGACTAAAATGATTTACAAGTAAAATAGTGTAAAAATGTCTTGAAAACTCAGGGTCACTCAATGCTCAACTAAAAGATCCATCCTGACAATTACCATGTAGCTAAGAGGGTGTAGAAGAGGACTTTCTCCGGCAGTGGATGTCAAAAGGCTGCTGCTCCTGCTGCTGACAGCAATGCATAGAAATGCCACGACAAACCATAAAAGACATCATCACTAGCTAGTGAGCTACCACTCTTTGTTCTATTTTAATGAACGTTCTTACATACACTATGTGATCAAAAGTATCCAGTCACCCCCAAAAACATATGTTAGGTGCATTGTGCTGCTACCTACTGACAAGTACCCCATATCAGCGACCTCAGTAGTCATTAGACATCATGAGAGAGCAGAATGGGGTGCTCCGCGGAACTCACAGACTTCGAGCATGGTCAGGTGATTGGGTGTCACTTGTGTCATACATTTGTATGCGAGATTTCCACACTGCTAAACATCCCTAGATCCACTGTTTCCAATTTGATAGTGAAGTGGAAACACGAAGGGACACATACAGCACAAAAGCATACAGGCCGACCTTGTCTGTTGACTGACAGAGACCACCGACAGTTGAAGAGGGTCATAATGTGTAATAGGCAGACATACATCCAGACCATCACACAGGAATTCCAAACTGCATCAGGATCCACTGCAAGTACTCTGACAGTTAGGCGGGAGGTGAGAAAACTTGGGATTTCATGATCCAGCGGCTGCCCATAAGTCACACATCATGCTGGTAAATGCCAAATGATGACTCGCTTGGTGTAAGGAGCGTAAACATTGGATGACTGAACAGTGGAAAAACATTGTGTGGAGTAACGAATAACAGTACACAATGTGGTGATCCTATGGCAGGGTGTGGGTATGGCGAATGCCCAGTGAACGTCATCTGCCAGCATGTATAGTGCCAACAGTAAAATTCGGAGGCATTGGTGTTATTCTGTGGTCATTTTTTTCATGGAGGGGGCTTGCACCCCTTGTTCTTTTGTGTGGACTATCACAGCACAAGCCTACACTGATGTTTGAAGCACCAACTTGCTTCCCACTGTTGAAGAGCAATTTGGGGAGGGCGACTGCATCTTTCAACACGCTCGAGCACCTGTTCATAATGCACGGACTTTGGCGGAGTGGTTACACGACAATAAAATCCCTGTAATGGACTGGCCTGCAAACAGTCCTGACCTGAATCCTATGGAAAACCTCTGGGACGTTTTGGAACGCCGACTTCACGCCAGGCCTCATGGACCAACATCGATATAGCCTCTCCTCAGTGTAGGGCTCCGTCAAGAATGGGTTGCCATTCCCCAAGAAACCTTCCAGCACCTGACTGAATGTATGCCTGCGAGAGTGGTAGTTGTCATCAAGGCTACGGGTGGGCCAACAGCATATCGAATTCCAGCATTACCGATGGAGGGTGCCATGAACTTTTAAATCATTTTCAGCCAGGTGTCCTGATCCTTTTGATCACATAGTGTACATATCCACAAGGGCAACTCAAACATATCCACTCCACAGCAGCACTTTTGTTTTTTCTATGGAATCAATACTGTAGTTATTTTTGAGCCATTTAGGTATCTCTATTTCACTTCTCACCAAGAGATCCAGAATTGTTTTGCCCCAAGGCAATTTCTTAACATATTGCTTACAGCTGAGAAGCTGTACAGAGTGTAATTGATAACTGCTTGCTATGAGTAACAGCGATACACATGAAGCTGAGATAAAAAAATTTCAGACGGGGCATTTATGGACTGTCGAATCAGGGAACAACCTCAAATTGGTCTGCAAAAGCCACCTAAGCTACAGCACATTGGTCTGCAAAAGCCACCTAAGCTACAGCATAAGAGCACCATGGACAATTTTAAACATCCTCTCACCTCTTACGCACCAGCTTAGTCAATCTTCACTGTTTGAAGACCATTTCTTTTACTCACTGAAATCATCCTCGAACTTACAAATGATAAAATTTACTTTTTTGCGTAAATTTTACCTCAAACTTTGTGACTCAACACTACAAATCATTTGGTTTCCCTGGCCTTCTTACTGAAGACTTCTGTGCTTAAAATTAAATTTAGACTGAATTGTAAATGTAATTAGTTTTTGCATAATGTTTACAAAAGCCCGTTTTCTTGTTGAACTGTTAATGTTAACTAAATAAAACAATTTCAAAAATATGACTGATTAAACTGGCAGTGTAAGAGAAAAAGATATTCAAAATCTCGTGTGATGCGCACATGCTGCATCTTAAGTGGCCTTTTGCAGACCAATCTGAGGTTGTTTTCCGGTTTCATACCGAACTGCTCTGTTCGTTTGTACTTCCCCTACACAACTGTGGTACACTGTAAACAGTTAGCAATCACACCCTGTATGCTATACACGTATCACCCGCACTGTCATGGCATCATGACCCGTACCGTAACTGATGTTTCAACACTTGCCCCAAGCACCTAAACATTTCATCCTGTATTTCTCACTTATTGACAACCTCTCTCTTTAAACAAGAAGATGCATTCATTGGTGAAACATACCTTATACTGCACAGAAATCGCCTGCTATTTGTTCATTACTTACATTACTAAATAATATAGCTGACCATGACAGGAATTTTGTATGCAGTAGAGTTCTGTGAAGTCTGGAATATAAGGAAAATTCTGTCTTCAGTCAGAATATTTTTATTTTCTAATTACTAGCCTTCATGTTTTGGAGATACAACTACATTTTTAGGGGCTGTTTAGGCTTACTGGGCATTACACTGAGGTGACAAAAAGTCATGGGATACCTCCTAACATCATGTCAGACCTTTTGCCTGGTGTATTTCCAATTCAACATGAAAATGGAGGCAACAAGTCATTGCAAGGTCGCTGCAGAAATACTGAGCCATACTGCCTCTACAGCCACCATTATTGCAGAAAGTGTTGTCAGTGCAGGATTTTGTGTATGAACTGACCTCTTCATTATGTCCAATAAATGTTCGATGGGATTCATGTCAGGCGATATGGATGACCAAATCATTCTCTCTAACTGTCCAGAATATTCCTCAAACCAATCACGAACAGCTATGGCCCAATGAAATGGTGCACTGTCACCCAAAAAAATTCCATCGTTGTTTGGGAATGTTAAGTCCATGAACAGCTGCAAACGATTTCCAAATATTCAAACATACCATTTCCAGTCAATGATCAGTTCCGCAGGACCAGAGGAGTCAGTCCATTCCATGTAAACAAAGTCCACACTGTTATAGAGCTACCTCAAGCTTGCACGGAGCATAGATGACAACCTGGGTCCATGGCTTCGTGAGGTCTGTGCCACACACTAACCCAAGCATCAGAACTGAAATTGGGACTCATCAGACCACACCACAGTTTTCAAGTCATCTACAGTCCAACCAACATGATCACAAGCCCAGGAGAGGCAAAATTTCGCAGGACTGTCCTAACGGATACATTCATCATACATCCCAAGTTGATTTCTGTGGTTATTTCACACAGTGTCACTTATCTCTTAGTACTGACAACTCTACGCATGCCACTGTTCTTGCTCGTTAAGTGAAAGCTTTCGGCCACTGCACTGTCCACAGTGAGAGATAACGCCTGAAATATGACATTCTCAGCATGCTCTTGACACTGTGGATCTCAAATATCGCATTCCCTAAAGATTTCTGAAATAGAATGTTCCACGCATCTAGCTCTCACTACCATACCACATTCAAAGTCTATTAATTCCCTTCATGCAGCCATAATCACATCAGAAACCTTTTCACATGAATCTTCCGAGTCCAAATGACAGCTCCCCCAATGCACTGCCTTTTATACATCGTGTACATAATGCTAACAAAGGAAGGTCAGCGTTGGCCGTAATATTTTTAAGGGCCAATGCTGACCTTCCTTTTAAAGTGACTTGGTTAGTATTAAATTTTGTGTTAATTTACATTTACATGGAGTAATTAACAGGGTAGTGATAATACCAGCACCACAAGGTAGTCTTGGTGATAACACTGCATTAATCAAACAAACAGGCACTAAACATACGAATACGGAACTTTCTGGATAGCAAAAACACATACGACAGGGGAAAGGCAACCAGATAGACACAAGGCACATAAAAACCATGTAACAAAAAAAAGTATTCCACTAGCTTCCTAGTAAAAGCAGACAAGTACACACACACACACACACACACACACACACACACACACACACACACACACACTCACTCACTCACTCTCTTTTTTTCCCATTCACATTTTTGTGCGCCATGCATCACCCATTATAGGTGAGTGAGTGCCTCTCCCTTGTTTTACTTATTCAAATTGCCACTAATAATGGATATTAGCCACCCATAATTGGTCATCTCCTGAATAACAACACAAAAAAGAAATAAAACAGAAATGAAACAACAGTCATGTTACCAACAGACACCGAAACCAAAAGCATTTTAGTATTCGACTGAGTGGAAGACCTCTTCTAAAACTGTCAGTCAATTCAGAAGATGTGGCATTAAAAGACACTGCTACACAAATAACAAAATAAAGCATGTCCGTCCTTACTGTTGCAACAAACTTGACACCAGGCGTCTACAAGCTCATCTGCCAAGACTGTCCCTGTTTTTACATAGATAGGACAGGCAGATCCATTTGCCATACAATACAGTAAACACATGTCAGCTCTACGTTTAAATGTTCATCATAAATCTACAATCAAAACTCACCTTTATGACGACAAACACACAACTCTCAGGGACAAAGCTCAATATGCTATAGGTGTTACAAACACACAGGCAGATTATCCAACCCAATGACATGCTGAATGAACTGACAGATAGCTAATACAACAGATTACATATTTTATTCAGCAACAGCTGTCTCTTAATAAACAGCCTCAAAAGAAGCAATGAACACAATTACCTTATCCCTGCCTCCAACATAAATATACCCATCATCTCCACCTCATTCCAACTACACTGCACTCTCTCTCTCTCTCTCTCTCTCTCTCCCCCCCCCCTCCCTACCCCCCAACCACACACACACACACACACACACACACACACACACACACACACACACACACACACACACACACAAAACCCTTCCTCCCCTTCCCCACTGACCCCCAGATCGTACTCACTGTCATTCAGGTACTTTCATTTCATTTGTACGCGTAACTAGCATAATATGAAGTTATATATCTAAAAACAAAGATGATGTGACTTACCAAACGAAAGCGCTGGCAGGTCGATAGACACACAAACTAACACAAACATACACACAAAATTCTAGCTTTCGCAACCCACGGTTGCTTCGTCAGGAAAGAGGGAAGGAGAGGGAAAGATGAAAGGATGTGGGTTTTAAGGGAGAGGATAAGGAGTCATTCCAATCCCGGGAGCGGAAAGACTTACCTTAGGGGGAAAAAAGGACGGGTATACACTCGCGCGCACACGCACACGCACACATATATCCATCCACACATATACAGACACAATCAGACATATTCAAATGAAGTTATTACTATGTTACAATCTAAACAAGTATACAGTAAATTGTAACAAATATGTTTAGTCACTGTATGATAAGAAGCATATCAATCTCGTGTTGAGAATGTAAAACAAAAATTGTTAGCTGACACTCTTCTGATGTTTTAATTTTTTATTTTATTTTGTCAATCCAGGCAAATGTAAATAATATGAAACTTATCTGTCACGTCACTGTAACAAAGGCTATGTAAGTGTCATCTGAGCCTTGCAGTACTATCAAGTATATTAAATCATTCAAAATGTCAGCCTAAATGTGTAAGTTTTTCACCAACGCAGAAGACAATATTATGTGGTCAAATGCAGGTAGTATGTTACAATACTTTATTTCTCTCACTTTTCCAGCGTTTTTCTCATTAATCCCACTTGAGACAGGTTTTTCACTAAACTGTGTTGCTCAGCTGCCAATACTGTTAGGTGAAAAACTGAAGCAGTTTTAACATTCATGAAGCCTACACAGTCGTCAAAAATGGAGTTTGGACAGTAATTACAAAACAAAAATACTGTGACTGAAGATGGAATATTATCAATAAATATATTCCTAACCTCAGAAAGAGGTAATGGAAGAGGTGAAGCAGTGAGCTGAACACGAGTAATCCCTCTACAACTCAGTAAGAGGACTGACCACAAAAGACAAGGTTCCAGGATCATATATCAGTCCAGCACACAATGTTGATCTGCTAGAACACTTCAAAACAGCTCTCATTCCTCTGGAGTTCTAGATACAGTATTAACCATTATCAAAGCCCTCGTCAGCTGACATCTCATATCCAAACAATCACTAACTTTCAAGAACATTTTAACAATTCTGTTACTGCCAACGTCTGTTATCAATTGGTAACTGTGCTGTATTTTTATACCTATATGTAATTATGCAATACAAATTTCTTGAAATTTTAAGTTCATCTGTTAACAACTAATTTAACGTGAACTTAATGTTATTTTCCTGCTGTCCCAACACATACATCCTATTTTACTTCTTTTCATTAACAGTGTACTGAGGGACATCATGAAACGGAGAGAATCAGTTACGTTACAGTAGAATTCTGGCTGTCTCTATATTAACACTTTATTAGAAGAATATTTTTTTCTCCCTCACGTATTCTTTCATAGTAATTGATAGAGACAACATCTCTCATATCATATGGCACATTGACATTTACATCAGAATTGGAAAATAACATTTAGTAAGCTTGCAACATTTTTGCAACATTTAGTGGGGCTGGGAGGAATGAACTGGTATCAGGACCTTTGCTGAAATTAAATGTACTGTTTGGGAGGGAATCACACAATTCTCACTACTGTGATCTCGACTGTAAACAGTATCAAACATTTTGCTTTGGATGTCTCTTCCCATTACATACATTTCTTGAGTGCTCATTTACATATATTCAATAATACTGATAAATATATACAATAATTTTGGTATGTATCTTTAAAAAATTGTATCATCTGTTAGAAGAAAATAATACTCACAGAATTTTCTGCATTAGGGTTGAGACTCACAACAGTTGTAATTTTTATAAATGACACATCATCCGTACCACTGCTGTCATTCTCTCCAGCCATGAGATTTTCAGTATCTAATAACAAAACAAAAAGTCACAGATTCTATTTCCAATGCTTCTTATATATGTTCATAAAACAATCAACAGAAAAAAAATCTTACCACAAAGAGATGACTGGACATCTGGACCATCTTTATGACCCGAAAGTTTATCTCCACTGAGCCTTCTAGTTCGCAAATAAATCTTTGGCCGATTACAAACTTCTGTGTCTTTCCTAGATGTACTGTCGGTGGTATCTGTACTTTCTGATGTGTCTGATTCCACAGCCCCTTCCGCTGATGATTTTAATGAGTTATCTTTCTCTACTGAATATGCCTCTGCAACCTGTCTCCCTTCAGCCACAGGAGTCTTTCCATCGGATGTTCTCAGTATGTTTCCAGAAAGGCTTCCAACTTTGATGTTTTCTTCAGATGATGAATGCCTGGCACCATCTACCTTTGTGCCACTGCTCAACACACCAGTTTCTGAACTGGCAGTATTTTCACCCAGGCCAGAACTTCCTTCATCCGATTCACAAACTTCACTGTCCACTGCTCCATCAGACTTGCCTGTATGCTGTAGATTATCCAATAATAAGGTTTTCTTTCCACCTGAATCATTCAAAAAGCACCTATCTGTTAACACGTGCTCATCAAGAAGGTGATTAAATGCAACTATGTGAGCTACATGTGAATTTCGTGCCCCTTCCCCTTTAATGTTAAATTTGCATGTCTGGCAAAAGCCATCCCAATAAGAACTTTTATGGTTTGTTCTCAAATGTTCAGAGAAATTTGACACGTGTGTACTCTGAAAAATACAACCCTGAATCAAGCAGGAAAAGAGAACTTTCGAGGATCCATACAGACGTGCACTAAATGACCCTACTCTTATGTCAGGAGTTCCAAAAGTGTTTGCTGAAAATATTTTTTTATCCTTCCTTATTGCAATAGCTGGTGGTGGTGAACATACAAACTTTGCAGAATCCTGTTTTCCAGAAGCCACATGTCCAGATTCCGGTTTAACTGGTGATGCTCTACTGTATGAATATTTACCCTTTTTTCCATTTGAGGGTAATACTGAATCTGAAATGTGAGAACCACTCAGACCCATTATCCTCTTTTCATATGCAGCTGCTGCATCATACAGTTCATCATAATTTACCGAATCTGCATCTGATGAATCAGCAGTGCTCTCATTTTGACTCATCATAGCAGCATCTTCAAATTCTCTCATTTCACTCACTCCATATTCACTATCTATATCATTTTCGTCATCGCATATGACGAGAGCACTTGGGTCAGAGATGTGTTTGGCCAATCTCTGTACAATCAGTGGAAGAGAACTTTCATGATCACCTTCGAAAGAGCTTTCAGAGAGATTTCTAATTTTATCCTCACTAAGCAGCTCAATTTCTACAGCATCTCCCTCAGCTTGTGAACTTGTATAGTTAGAACTTGTAACACCCACCTTCACTGTTGACTGCTTCTTCAATTCTTTCTTCTGGATTTTATTAAGAGCTGGTGAGAAAATTTTATCAAATAATGAACTATCTGAATGTTTAATTACGTCATCATCAAGAATTTCTTGCTCACTATAAGGATCATCCTTCGATTTCTGAGGTACTACCCTGTTAGATTCTGTGCAATCAACATCCGAGCACTTGACAGCTTGGGCCGCCTCAAGGGCACGCCTCTCATCAATCAGAGTTGATTCGTCACCCTCACCATTACTCTTTACAACATCTGCCTTGTTCTGTGCAGTGGAATTTTCGGAGACACACTCTGGCTCTGATATGGTATTTGTGGACTCTTCCTGCTTTTTACGAATATCAATGGATTCTATTAAAACATCAATGCTCGATTTAATCACCGGTTTGAATTTTAAGCTCTGAGTTATAGCTTCCATTGTCTTGTATCTTTCATTATGTAGCATTTCTTCATGTTGATCAGTTGTATCCGATGGAACAAATGCACTTATTCTTCGTTTTCTATTTTCTTCTGTCTCGTCTACAACACCAATAAATGAAGACTTCTCATTCTCTTCGGAACCTGAAGCAGTTCTAGCTGGATTCAAATTATTTTGAATCTTCAAAGTGGCATTCATTTCCTCGTGTATGGATACAGCATTCTCAAGTGGAGGTGTACTATCATCATGGTCATCATCAGTACCACCCTCATTAGTACTGCTTTCTTGTACAGGGCCACTTTCTGTTTCATTATGTACTGGTGCAACACTCTCCAAATTTGGAACTTCATCTTTGCTAACTTCACTGCACTCTTTTGCAGAAGAATTATTCACCATTGTATTCTGATCAGCAGCTGTAGTTTTATCCATAATCTGCATTTCACTTGTAGCAGTTTTAATGCTCTCTTCTTCACAAGCATTATTTGTATTTTCAATCTGAACAGGTGTGGCCTCCTTTACATTTGCAACTTCACAAATGGTAGTTTTAGTCTCATTTCTAATACGATCACTGTCTTTTATTTGTACACGGGTATCGACCACTCCTTCACACTGAACCACTGTAGGTTCCTCCACATTTGTAACATGAGATCTGGTGGAATTACTATCTTCAGTACCGACAGTCTCTTCCTTATGGTTTTCTTCTAGTACATCATCACAAGTTTCTTTACGATCAGCACCTGGCAGTTTATTTGCTTCACTGCTTTCAGCATTTTTAGTTATTACAGCATCACTGTTTGACACAGCAGCAGCTGTTTCTTCAGGTTCATTATTTACACCAACTTCAGAATTGACATTAGCATTTGTAAAATCATCTATTGCTGATTCCGATACATGTGACAAAGCATTACTATTGTTTTCATCACATTTATCATCACTGATATTTGTTTTCACACCTTTAGGTGTAATTTTGCACAGGTCACCAGATACTTCACAATCCACATTTTCTAACTTGCTGTTGGGGCATTCATCAATCTCCTGTTTTGTAGGACTTAAACTTGACTCCTCTTGATCACCATCGGTGTCAGGAACGTCAGTACTATGTTTTGACATATTAATAAGCAGCACTTTTGGTAACTGTGAATCACTAAAATCAGAATCTGAGTGTACCATCTCTACATGTTTCTCTACATTTTTCTTTTCGATCTGCACAAAATTACAGGCTGTACATATATGTCCAAATACAATGCGCTCAGTATTATTTACAGTATGCAATATGTTAGTCTTTATATCAAAGCCTGGGTGGTGAGTGAGAAAATGTGACTTAAAATTTGGTCTTGAGGCTGCAGTAAATTGACATACATCACACTGATACCGATATTCTCCAGTATGAGTGGTAAGATGATCATAGAAAGTGTTTACCTTATTTGTTATCAGATCACACATTCGACACTTAAATAAAGATTGTTTTCTGCTTCTGTCACCACTAGTTTGAGCAGCACAATCATCATACTCAGTCTTTTGTGAAGAAGATACTGCAATAGCTGCTTCAGCAAGATTCAGCCTAGATATATATACTTCACTGTTTGGGTGTTGTGTTTTATAATGATTAGTAATGCCTCTCCCAAAATATGAGCAAAGCTTGCAGGGATATTTTGGGCTTCCATCAAATGCGTACATTTTATCCACTGCATGTTCTCTGTGACTATTATAAGCCTCTTGCGAAATGTCCACTTGTTTTGTTTCAGATTTGTTTCCTTTGATCTTAAGGGAATCTAATTTTAGCTCGGGCCCTACATTCTCCTCGTCACGTTTGGATACTCCTTCAAGATCGCTTGTCTTAATGTCATCAGACAGACACTCGTTTTTCGTCTGAACAGACTCAAACTTGCTCTTCTCATTAGAAATGTCCGAGAGATTTTCCCGTGGAGTCTTAATCTTGCTATTTTCCTCTGAGCATCCCTGCCTAATAGTATCAGTTTTCTCTTTATCAGCAATTAAGTCGTCACCCAATTTTGACTCTAGATCACTGTCATCAACTGAAAAAGATCCTGGGCTCTTTGACAAATCAGATCTGTCAAACTTGCATTTATGTACAGACTTCTTCTTAATTATACCCAACTGCCAAGCACTCGCTTTCTTTTTTTTGGATTTCCTGGGAGTAACTGGCTTTTTGTTACCAAATTGTTCAGTCTCTTGTCTCTCCAGTAACTTTGTGTTCTTCAGAGAAGTATCATCTGTAGTTTCATTCTCAACATCACCAATATTTTGTGCAGCTCCACTACTAGCACAGGGTTCAGCAACATCCTGCTCTTTACATGTTCCACCAAAAGCGTTTTCTGTTAGCTTTTTGATGACATCCTCAATCTTTATAGTTCGAGGCTTTGTTCTTCTCTTGCAGCTTGTCTTCTTGAAACAGAATGGGTCCTGCGTTTCAACATACTCGTATGCAGATTGATGATCAGAAGCTTTAGCAGATACAGTACTCTTTCTTTCACTAACATCAATCTCTTCATCTTCTCTGGATGGAATTTGTGTGCTAGCCCATCTCCACACACTTCTAGCTAGCCTTCTGCACTCCTCTGTCGTGAGAGATACAGTTTGTGAGAGATTTTCTTCATCTTCTGATTTAACATCTTTCAAATCCATTTTTGGTGCACAAGTCTTCTGAAGTACTACTTTCAGTTGATTTTTTGACTGTTCATACTGGTGCTTCTGATGGTCATACTTCTTCTTTCGTCCAGGTTTTGCTTTAAATTCTTTGGAATTATATTCATAATCATCATCTTCTTCATCCTCATCATAACCATCATCAGAAAAGTCTGTTATAGTCTTGCGTCTACCTCTCTGTCTCCTTGTTTTTGAGAAATTCTCACATTCCATTTCTGCTTCTTCTTGCATACGCTTTGCTTCAGTTTTTGATACCTCCTCTATAGACACACCAGGCTTAACTTCTTTTAAAAGTCTGCACATTCTGTAACCTGTTGCTGTCACTACTCCTTCACTGATAAACATTTCTCTTATGTCTTCCTGCAGAAGCTCTAATGGAGAACGACGTCTATGTTTTTTCATTTGTTTTACACCTCTGCCTTTCTTCTCTGTACTCTTTCCATCACAACCACTTTCATTTTCGGAACTCTTTTGTTCTTCAACATTTTGCTTATCTCTGTTTTTATCTGATTCTTTTACATCTATAGTAACTTTCTTCTTAGTTTTAGCCTTTGTTTTAGGACTAATCATTGCTGACTTTGGTTTCCTTTTCTCCTCCTCAGCATTTTTTACTTTTGATAACTCAGAAAGTGGCTTCTCATCCTCTGTGTCATCTTCATTTACTTCACTTTTCTCACGTTGCTTCACTGTGGTCTTATTGTCACCCACATCATCATTATCCTCATCCGATTCGTCAGAGACAATAACCCGTCGTCGTCTTGTCTTTTTTTTATCGTCCTTTACATCATCACCACCATCATCCTCATCAGAATCTTTCTTTTTGTTTTGTTTAGCTTTTGTGTTCTTCTTGCTTTTTCCACTGCTATCAGAATCACTGTCATCAGAATCAGACTCCAAGATACGCTTTATTTTCTGTAACTTCTTAGCTTTTAGCTTCTCATTCAAATTTTCCAAGAAAATGGCATTATCCAATAACTTTTTCCCTTCACCACATTCAAAAGATCTACGAATGAAACTTTCGATAAGTTCCTGTGTTAATTCTTCGGTTTTCTTTGGACATGTCTCAGTAATGTCAATAGATTCCGCTTTCACTGAATTTTCAGTAGCTCCTTTTTCTGTACTTTCCACTGGATCTACTACAGTGGGTCTCAACGGCTTTTCATCAGCAGATGTTTCATCAACCTTTGTTCTAACAGAACTCCTTTCCTCCTCAGACTTTGTAACAGGAACTGGTGACCTTGACCTATGTAGATGAGGTGGATCACGTTTGATTTTTGGTATTCTGAAATGCTGAAAACCATACCCTTTACCTGTTTTGGGAGCAGAAGAATCATCGTACAAGCTATTGAGTGGTGAAATGATTTCTTTTGCTCCAGTTTTGCCCCTCTGTGAGTCCCTCTCGCTCTTACTCAAAGACTCCGAATGCCTTTCATCCCGTCTCCTGTCACTACTGTCACCATGCCTCCTATCACTACTCTCACGCTTCCTGTCATTACTTCCATCACGCCACCTGTCACAGCTAACATCACGGCGCCTGTCCCTGCTTGCATCACGCCGCCTGTCACTGCTCACTTCACGCCGCCTGTCACTGCTCACTTCACGGCGTCTGTCACGGCTTCTTGAACGTCTGTCACGGCTTCTAGAGCGCCTTGGGTCAGGAGTCCTTGGTCTCCTTTCAATGAGTCGAGAACTTCTGGCAGCATCAGTGTCCTCTATGCTTCGTCTCCTTGGATCTCTCTCTGACAGGATTGGAGCCCTTCTCCCCAACATTGGTCCTGGGCCCAAAAGACTAGGGGAAGGTTCACCTGGAGCCCTGTAAGCTCTACTGGCATAAAAAGATGAAGGCATATTTTGGTTAGCACTGGCAGTTGGATGTGCCATTTGTGACTGATGGGCATGCTGTTGTAAGTATGATGCATCACTTCTTCCACCATATGGTTGATGCTGCATCACAGCCTGCTGCTGATTTGGCCACATGTGAGCAGGAGAAACATGTGGAGAAAACTGCTGAACAGGTGCTGTGCATCTGTCTCTACTTCTGTGGTCCACTTGCCTGCCTGAATGGTGCACTGGTCCAGACTCTCTGTTGTACTCCACCACTGAAACGTCAGACACAGGACGAGACAAGATTCCGTAACATGGTGAACCTGGCCACTGCTCTACTGGACTACTCTGAGAATAGTCTGTGGTGTTCAGTCTGGGGTCTTTACTAACTCTTTGCTCAACAACTCCTGATCTGTGAACATTAAGTCTTGGGTCTACCACACCACCCTGATGTCCATGCTGTGTGATTTTGAGACCATCTACATCTCTCTGTCTTGCAGCACCATACATCACATCTGGATGGCTTTGAGTGCCAACAAATGTTGGAGGAATACCTGGTTTTGGAAGTATACCTGGTGTTGGAAGAAGTGCTGGCCTGTTGGTAGAGTTGGGCTGCTCTAAAGAGTTCTCGTACCCATAAGTCCCACTTCCTTGTATTTGCTGCTGACCGAATGCAGTACCTTGGGGCCGAAAGCCCCCTGGATATGCAAGCTGAGAACTTTCTGGGGTATGTGCAGGTGAGCAAACATTAGTATGTGTTATGTTCACAGACTTGTTAGTCATTGGACTTGCTGCTTTAACAGTTTCCAAAATTTCTTTTGTATTTGGTGGAGGGGAAGGAAGGCTTTGAAGATTTTCATGCACTATCCTTTGCAAATCCTCTGAACTCAATGACGACAGCAAACTGTGTGATTTACCTTTGTTATCACTCTGATTTGGCTGTGGCGTAGTCTGAAAATTCTTCACAGCATATCCACTCCCTAGTTTCAGACGTGGGTCACTATTTTCATTTGACTTTGGCTCCACTTGTTTTACAGAATCACTATCAGGTGTATTTGCAACACTTGGTTGTTCAATGTTTTGTCGCTTCCTGGGATCTGAAGATCCTTTCCATTTGTCCAACCTGCTGGGACTTCGTGAAAATAAAGGTGTTTTTTCCTCAACAGCACTGTGATCAGGTACCTTCGAACAGGAACTCGTCTTATCTACCTTCTCTAGTAAAGATCGAGCAGGAGACAATGCATCAATATTCAATTTTTCAGGTTTATTCTTCACAGGTGAAATTTTTCTGTCATCTTTATTTATCAATCCCCTCAACGCACCACCTGTGCTCACTCCCACTCTATGAACTTTATGTATTTCTTCTTCAAGTTTTGCACGTAATGATCTTGAAGTAACACCTTCATCTTTCTTTGAAGCTGTGTTCTCATCTTCACTCAGAAGAGACTGCCCTTCATAATTATATGCTGATGATGAATTATTTTCCCTTTCTTCTGTACATGATGCTGCGTCTCTTGATTCTTCTACTGTACTTAATTTGTTCTCACTATGTGACTCCCAGAAGTGCTTACTTGCCTGCAGTTCATGTGTACTTTTACTTGCCCTATCACTGTATTTGGAGATATTATAAGTAATACTCAATGACTGGGATAAAGGTGTGTTTTTATTTACTGAAGATTTGTCAGTTTCACATACCCAGTCCATAGCTGAAGCAATGTCATACGACAGTAACTTTGAAACCGAGGCATTCTTCAATGCTTTTTCCTTTCCACTCAGGACATCTTTACGCCTGTCATAAATCCATTCTATGTCTGATGAATTATCACTTGAAATATCTATAATTTTTGTTAGCTTCTCTCTGCTTTGAGCAAGTATGTCTTCTGGGAGTCTGGTTTCTGTAGATGAAACACAGTTATCACTCTGACTACTGGTGACAGTAGGCACAGGTGACATGCGACTAGGTGAATCATCACTAACACGAGCAACAGCTTTCTTCAATGGTGCAACATATGCTGATGGTTGTGGTGTAGTTGAACTCACCACTGCCTCACTGAAATCAAACAGCATATTCAATCAATTAATCCATATTTGGAAGATGGTTCTATACTGAAAGTAACCATATCAAATGAGGGAATTAAACAGTACTTGTACATACGTTTCTTCAGACAGAAAATCATAATTCAGAATGCTATGCACATTTATTTAAGTGTCAATTTATAACAAACTGCAGGTACCAGAACATCAACTTATTTCTTGTATCTATTACGTAAATGTTACCTGAACTACAGCTTAATCTGCACTGTGGTTGTCATCCATCATTGTATAAGTTGATGTTTTGAAGTGCTGCAGTTCCAGTAGCCGGTACACTTTATAAAGAAGAATTTTGTTTTCTTTTTTCCATCAGTACCCACTAAATACATACATTGACATACTGCCCTAACTTCCAAAGATAAACAGCCTATGCTAGAATAGGGCCTCACTGGTAAACTCAATAAATTATACACATCAACATTTAAATCAAACTGCTTGTCTTTAAGTGTAAAATTGTTCAAACAACACATGGGACAATTGAAAATTGTCCACTGCACATGCCAGACTTTCAAAATACAGACTAATTACAAACAATGTCTTCAAGTGCCTGTGAAAGGTAAAGGCACTCTGGTTTAGTGAAAAACTGAATCCAAAAATAATTCAAAGAAGGACTTCACCTTCTCTGATAGTCATAACTCAACAGAAAAGTCCTCAAAAAATCTATAAATGCATTTGTTGTCTCATACTGCCATATACAGCTGCAATTATATCCAATGACTGAAGACAGAAATCTACATCCTGTAACACCTGATAAAAATCTCCATGAAGATATACAGTCTCTATGTCCTGGACATCCATGAAAATATACAAGCTCTATGCCCCAAATTCTGAAATTAAAGACAGATTTTACCAAGGCACAAGTGAGCAACATCTGGTTGACAAACAAAACAAATGTGCACTGTAGATTGAACCCTCTCATAAATATTACAACAACAAATATCCATAAGGCCGGTATTACACTATCCTATTACACTGACAAAGAAATATGATCAAATATTCATCAAAGATCTTTGACATGGAGCTAAACAGGGGTGTTACACTGTTATGTAATTGGAAGAAATGTGGCAGAAAAAAAAGGAAACATACTTGGATGAAGCCCTACGTATTACGTCGAGATGATAAAAGCATTCAGTAAAATTTGTTACAACAGCTGAAAATGGAGGAAGTCAAGTCTTAATACACAAGTTACTTACAAATGGATGCCAGTGTATTTCAGCATTTGCTCAGTAAAGGGGCTTCTCATATTACAAAACAGAACACACTTGATAACTGTTATATGTGCAGAGGACAGGCAAACTGTGACACTGTGATTTCTTGATACATGAGAGAACTAGTCTAGTTCACAACACAGCACTCTAATATTACACTGCACATTAAACAACATAATTCCAGAAACGAGTCAAGTGATTTATAAGGCACTGAAAGAAGAATATGTGAAGGTAAATAAATGTTTAATATTATACTATATGGACAATACGACCCATTTTTAATTTTGAATAATTTAATTAATGAAATTAGTGTTCCAACAACTACAAAATTAAAAAAAGTACAAAACGGATGAAGTGCTTTTTAACTTGTGGCACCCAGCATTCAAAAATAGACAAAGTAGAATGGAAAGCTAAGAAATAATTTTTTATTTTAAAGTGTGACCACATCCTCTATTCCAGCTTGCTGAAAAGCTACCTGAATGTTTCCAGGGGTAGTGGTGGATGGCTGTAACTGCGACTGTGGACATGAAGTCACCTGCAGCATATTTCACGTGCCCATCAACACACAATTAATAGCATGCACTGTGCTTCTTGCTCACTCTCCCCCCTCCCCACCCCCACCTCCCCAGCCTAGTCAAAGCAAGTTCATTATATATATAAAAAAAAAAAAAAAAAAAAAAAGTCGAAGGAACAAAGTAACTTTGAAGCCATGTTTACAAACACATTACAGAGACGTCAAATAGCTGTAGCAATGATAGTGCTCGAAGCTGTTACATTTCACATTGCATTCAACAGAAGATGAACAACTTATGATCAAATCGACGGCGAGGCCCTAGATTTGATCATGTTTATTTGACGACAGGTGAGATTTGACAACATCCTCTATTACACCATCAAATTTCTTTGACATAAATATTTGACATATGAACTTTGACAAAGAAATATAATAGTGTAATATTGGCCTAATACTGCAAACAATTTCAAACAGACAGAAATGGCAACCAATTGGCCCTATTCATTCATACAGAGGTCCATCAGTCTGAACCAACTATGACACCTAAGGGACAATGGACTTCAAAACCAGACTTTAGTAAAAATCTACAATTTTAGGCTGGCAATCAGAGTCGCTCCATGCAAGAAATTATTGAATATAACCAGAAGCTTCTATTCTGAAGTGACAACCGCTGAAGATATGCTGCTGCATCTGAAAAACTGAGATCACTTCCACCTCTTAATCAATTATCCAACAAGCCTGTATCAACAGTCAACATAATGTACCAATCGACTGTGGACACAATGTGAAAAAAATTTAAAACTCCGTACCCTATATTTAAACTATCCTCATTTACAGATCTACACTTCTGATACAGTTCTAATCCACACGTTAATCAGAACACAAGAGATGAAATGTCAGAGGCATGAACAGAAGTAGAAAATTGAACACATTTTTACACCACTGTTTTGCTTAAGAAAAACAAGAAATGGCATACTGTGAAAACAAAGTCAACCAATCATTTCAAATGAAGGTTTTTGACTAATTCATCTGTCATTGGCCGCAAGATAAGACCCACACCACCAATCTAAGTTCCATTCATCTGGACCACCTGTGATTTTCTGCCCCCCCCCCTTTTTTAAAAAAAAAAATACAAGTGCATAACAATATTTCAGTGTTACTAAATTGACTAATGTCTCTCTCTGTTTTGACAGTGCGTCTTTGTCACTTTTTGTCCTATGGCTTCCCCATAAGGAACGAAGCAGGTATATTAGAGTTCAACATCCTATCATGAATAAGTTCATTAGTAGCAGATGTTATTTAAAACCCATGCAATTCTGTATGTCTAGTTTGTTTGGTGTATTATCTCCAAAATTAATGTTATAACCAAAATTTAAATAGAATAAAGTTTAGTGTAGTCTGGTGTAGTACAATCTACAGTGGCAGTATTTGTTCTCAGTATTCGACAAATTCATCAGGCAGTACTTTTGGCTTATATGTTTATGCAGATAAAGCAAAAATTTTCCACTACTGTAACAGTGAAACATTTATATTCATGTATGAGGACATAAGCAACAATGTTTGCTCATTTTGGAAATGCACAGCATAATGAAGTCAATGAAACTATAATGATTACTTGCATCTGACCAGTTAAAATTTCAACCCCCCCCCCTCCCCCCAAAATAAACCCCAATGTCAACCTGCCAAACTAAGACAGAAGTAAGAACACAACAAGGAGAAAACTCATCCTTGCATGAAAGAACTTTCTTTTCTTTCTTTCAACTTGTTGAAGATTGCAAAGCACCAATGTATGGCAGCCATAACTCACTCAGCAACAAATTTGTTTAGGTTTGCAAATTGTTGAAAGTAAGAGAGGGCCAAATCTAGTGAACAGTGTAGTGTTCCAACAACTCTTACTTTAAATCACAAAGGTTTATCACTGTCAAATCACCTTTGTTGATAAATGTCTTAACCTGGTGAGAAAGGGATTTTCTTTCTTTTGCAGTTCATGTTTTCTTCCAAAAAGTCCAGATGACTTACACAGTATCACCCAGTTATCATTTTACTTGTTGTTTCCAGTGTGAAACAGTGCTACCATGTTCCATCCCCAGCAGCAAACTGGGAACAAAATCCATTGAATTCTTTGGAAAAAGGTATTAACACTGCTGAAAACTAGTGTTCATACTTGCTTTTCATTAAAATGGAATAAAATCTGCATCAATCTTGTGCAGAGTTTCTCACTGTTAACTCACTGCGAAATGTGCCATACTCGTTTCTACTGACATGCCCACGGAAGGATTCACACACCCTTAATTGCTAATCATCCAACAACACACACACTACCTCAGTGTTCTCGACTGTGGTTCCAGTTTTGGGTTGTCCTTCACATCAATGGTCATCGAGAGAAGTGTGGGCATGTTTAAGTTCAACCACCAATTTCCTTGGAAACTTTTTATAAACAAACACTATTTGAGTTTAATTTACATTATTGTGCAACATGTATCACCACAACAAAAATTAAATTTCACTGATACAAATGTCATGTCTATAACTGGCTGAGAAATTTCCTCCTTGCCCAGTTTTCTCAAAAGTAGTTTCTACAGTGCTGTCCACTAAAATTTAGAAATGGGAAAGGATAGCAAGTAACAAAATTTTACTTACTGCAACTACATTCAGTGATTAAGCATGTTAAGTGATTTGGGGGTACACAGTATATGAAATTTAGTACAAAGCTATAGCCTCTGACAGCAACAATGGCTGCAACTGCATAATCAAACTGAATTGGGATGACAAAAACATAAATCCACACTGCTTCAATTCTATACCAGAGTTCATCATCTACATCTACACTCTGTAAATCACCATGAAGTGCATGACGGAGGGGAAAGTCCCATTGTAACAGTCATTAGGGTCTCTTCCCATTCTGATCATCTATGGAGCATAGGAAGATTGACCGAATGCCTGTGTGTGTGTGTGTGTGTGTGTGTGTGTGTGTGTGTGTGTGTGTGTGTGTGTGTGTGTGTGTGTGTGTGTGTGTGTGTGTGTGGTAATTATTCTAATCTTGTCCTCACAATCCCTACGTGAGTGATACATAGGGGGGTTGTAGCATATTCCTAGAGTCATCACTTAAAGACAGTCCTTGAAACTTTGTTAACAGACTTTCTCGTGATAGCTTACATCAACCTTCATGACAATTCCAGTTCCGTTCCTTCGGTGTCTCTGCAACACTCTCCCACGGATCAAACAAACTTGTGACCATTTGTGCTGACCTTCTCTGTACGTGTTCAATATCCCCTGTTAATCCTATTTGGTACAGGTCTCAGGTACTTGAGCAATATTCTAGAACCAGTCACAAAAAAGATTCATAAGCAGCCTCAATTGTAAACTGACTGTGTTTCCCCAGTATTCTGCCACTAAACCAAAGTCTACCACCTGCTTTAACCACAACCGATCGTTCTATTTCACATCCCAGGTGTTTGTACAATTTGGCCGCTTCCATCATCAATCACAGTGGTAGGCAAGTGGTAGTGCGCCAGTGTCTCGGCAGACCAGGACCAGATGTTTTCAATATGTAAGAGAACTGGAGAACGTGCTGCCCAGAGCAATAATGTGAACACCCTCTGTATCAAGATAAGACAGCACATGCAACATGTAGTCTCAAATGGTCTTTTAGAAAGATAACCCAATGGAGACCTCAAAGAAAAAGTATTCCCACCAGCCTGAACAAATGAATAAGGTAACACCTGCTATTCAAATTACCAACTATGGAAACTATAGTCTGATTAAAATTACATGACAGCTGACACTTCACGCCACTGCCAAACTGTCACAACAGTCAATTCATTTCCAATTCATTGTACAGTTTGCCTTCTTGATATGTTTGGATCCCAAATCCTGGGTCTGGCCTATTTAGTAACAGTCATTTCATCACAAGTGATAACCACGCCAAAAACACAAGGATGCTAATGAAATACACATGTTTCAGACACAACACTAACTACACAGTACTGGATCCTTTGGCACAAGATACAATTCAGTGTCATGTATACAGCTGTTATAATCACTGAGATTGGCTTCATTAGATAAAATTTGCATGACATTGTGTGAAGCAGGATTTTTGAACACTGCAATTAATCATTGCTACTGGGTCATCAAGTCATAAATCCATCAACTTTTCCCAATGTAGTGGCGTAGCAGAGTGGATATCGTACTAATCTGATGTGTAGAAGATCACACGTTCAAATCTTGTCAACTGCAATGAATTTTATTTTTCTAAATCTAATCCAAGGACTTTATTATTTTTATTCAGTTAACTCATTTAAACTTGTTTTTCTCTAATACTTCGCTGCATCATTATCTTGTCATACCAACATTTTTATTTGCTCTTATTTTTCTTTCTATCATCTATTTGGAATATGCTTGTGTCAACTATAACCTCCACCCCAAGTACCAACCAGGATTTCTCACTGGTTGGTAATGCATCAGCCCATGTAGCCAGTGTAAGGTTAGTTTCATGTTAACCAATGACAGTAAGAAATTAAAGTTTGCTTTTAGCGCTGAAATCAATTTTTTTTTTTTTTTTTTTTTTTTTTTTTTTTTTTTTTTTTTTTTTTCCCCCGAGTTTGCTCATGGTGGTTAGCATTAAATGCCTTGAACAAGGTGATCATGATTTTAGTCCTGGCACAGACTGTTGATTGTTGTTTCCTCTGATATACTGCACATCACAAGGTTGTGGTTCGGTTAGAACATGTGTTTAAATTCAGGGTTACCAACCCATCATCTGCCGCAGTTCAGATGTTGGTCACTTAAAATCAATTGCTGACAGATCATCTCCCATCTCCATCATACTTCGCAGCTGCCACTTCCATCACCACTCTGTGTTACACATTAATGTTATTTGTGAAGTGACCCGCTGTGTTTTTATGTTGTCTATAACCAAGTGGTAGTCGGCAGTGGATGTGGCAACACTGTAGTGGCAAGTGACATCAACCATCAAGTAATTTCAATCTGACTATAGAGGTGATCATGTTGTGTACCCTATAGCATCCCACACCATCACATCAGATGCTCAGACCTTTTCACAATGACAAAGGCTCTCTGGCAAAAGTCACAGTATATTCATCAAGATGCTGTGCTCAGAATTGGGATTCACTTAAAGAGACGATGTGCCATCCCTCCTGTGAACAGTTACGTCGACTCCACCAATGTCAGTGCACCCCTCTCTGTTGCTGCAATCCTGGTCACCATTTTAAGTCTGTGGCACTATGGACATAATTGCACTATCCATGTGGATACTTGTCAGTGGCAAACAAGTCCATTTTCTGACTCCAGGTACGTGACATATTTTACAATTCTTCAAGGACAAGCAAGCAATGCATAAATGTCCTCTACAGTACTACTCATATGCGGCAACCAAAATCCTCCTTGGTGTTGAGATGGCCCTCTTGAACCCACTGATCCCATTCTAGAATGATGGTTATTCCACCGCAACCAAAGCATGCAATCTTATCGCTGCACAATAAACTACAGTCTCCATAGGCTGTCATCCTGCTGCTGTTTAATTCTGACACTCAAGGCCTGCAGACGTTGCTCCCTTCTAACACAAAGCATAATGTGACTGTCTCACAAATAACATCAATAATTTCAGAATGAGAAAGGCACTGTGTAATATTTCCTCATGTACAGAATGCAGTTAATTTCACTCCTACCTACTTACGTTGTACAGATCCACTAAAATGCTAACCATTTTCGTACCCCAATATGCAGTACACTTCATGCCATTTTAACATCTGGTGCTTGCCATCTTCATGGATTTGCAATTTTAATGGTTAGCAAGGTATTTTTGTATCAAATGTCAGGAATCATCATCATCATCATCATCATCATCCTTCTACTTACTGCTACACTATACACATCGTTTCACTGGTGGACAACTCAAAAATCTTAGTCTGCAAGCTCGTAATGTAGAAAGTTGGTTACTTAACTTGTGAGGGTACTGGCAAACTCTTCTCACCGAGAGAGAGTATCAAGATCTTTGCACTGAAATGTTGGCTACACATATTTCATTTAAGCCCTAATTTTAACATGAATCGCATTCAAGACCACAGGTATCAAAACAATATTAATAAATAAAACAAAGGGGAAGAGCAATGTTCCTAAACACGAGGGTTTACTGGAAAGTAATGCCTCCACCTTCGTAACTCTTCAACAGTTGGCAGCATCTTGTTCAATAGCCTCTTCTCTACAGCTCCAGTTGGCAGGAAGCTTTAGCATTGAACGGTTGTGTTGTTACAGTGTCGAGTATGGAACTCTGTGCAGACAGTCTGTCGATGCGATTTAAGCAACATGCAGTCATTGAATTCTTGACAGCAGACAGTGTCATCCCAAAGAAGATCCATCAGAGAATGAAAGCAGTTTACGGTGATTGTGTTGACACGAGTACTGCACGTCGTTGGGCCAGTTAAGTTTAAAGACGTTGAGGTGGGAACATCTGACCTGCATGACAAACAGAGTTGGACGTCCTGTGACAGCAACCACCGAGTTTCCAAAGCAAAATGTTGACAGATTGATTCAGGACGATCGTCGTATCACTCAGAGAGAAATTGCAAGCACAATCAGCATTTCACAAGAATGTTGGGTCACATGTTTTCATGCAACATGACGATGCCAAACCACACACTCCACGTGCCACCACAGCAGAACGTCAGAGACTGAATCTCACCACTGTATGGCATCTTCCATACAGTCCAGATTTAGCACCGTCTGACTTCCATCTGTTCCCAATAATGAAAGACGATCTGCGGAGACATCATTATGCTTCTGATGCAGACGTTGAGAGAACTGTGAGACTGTGGTTGCAGAAAATGTGTGTCGACTTCTTCCATGACGGCTTCAAAAAATTTGTTCATCGTTGGCAGAAATGTATCCAATTGGCTGGTGATTATGTGAAAAAGTGAAGATTGGTAATTAAAGATCGCATTCTAAGGATTATTTCTGCTTTTGATTTATTAAAATATTCCCACCCAAACTCAATTAACGAAGGCGGAGGCATTACTTTTCATTCAACCCTCATACTTATTCATTCATGACAAGCTGAACACCCATATTCCATCATTAACCAAGTTACTTATAATATGAATCAATTGCATTAAAAACTTTACCTCTTATCCCTTGTAGTTGCACTTTTGGTTAATTCGCCACCAACAGTAGCATTTTCTTGCTTAGTTCCTGCACTGAGGCTCTCCTGTATACCTGGAACCTTAAAAACAAACGAATTATCAAGAACCTCGATTACTAATAATTCACCAGAGAGAGAGAGAGAGAGAGAGAGAGAGAGAGAGAGAGAGAGAGAGAGAGAGTTCAATATAAATACCTTGTCAACCTTCTCCCTCAGCTTCTTCAGAACTTCCTCACACTTCATCAGTGTCTCAATCTTCAACCTACAAATAACAATTAAAATCAAGTTAATTCAGAGCATGGAGCAGGCCCAGCTGCTTCTCTATAGTTACTGCAACATATTTTACATTGGTATAAGTCTCACTAGATTTCATTAAATTTACTATTTTTTCAATTATTGTAATCTATTCTTGAAAAATTAAATGGAGAGAGACTGTTACACACTAAGCTTTCAGCCGTAGCCTTCTTCAGAAATGAAAGGAACACGCACGCACCTTATTGTTATCCCGACTGCTCTGGCCGGACTACAATTCTTTCACTGAACGAAAGAAGCAAACAGTAGTGGAGCAGGGAAGGGGGAGGGAGAGAAAAGTACGAGGGGGGACAGAAGAGGGCTGTCTGGTGGAGCATGCAGGGACTAGAAGGCAGCAGGACACAGTTGCCAGGTGCAGCATCGGAAGCAGTAGGAAGGAGGAAGGGGGGGGGGGGTGGAAAAGGAGAGGACAGAGATGGGTGAAAGACATGGGTGTGTTGACAGAGAGAGAGAGCAACAATGAGGGTGAAGGACATGAACTGGGAGGTAGTGTAAGACAGAGGGGGAGAAAACTGTTGGGTGGAGGGTGTGGAACAACAGGTTACTGTAGGTTGAGGCCAGGATAAGGTCGGGAGCGGAGAATGCATTGTAAGGGTACTGCCACCTGCACAGTTCAGAAAAGCTGGTGGTGGAGGGAAGGATCTACGTGGCCCAGGTTGTGAAGCAGCCATTAAAATCAAGCATGTTATGTTCAGCTGCATGTTGTGCCACAGAGTGGTCCACTTTGCCCTTGGCCAGTTTAGTGGTGGCCATTCATCCTGGTGGACAGTTGTTTGGTAGTGATACCAATATAAAAAGTTTGCAATGGTTGCAACAACAAACACCATTTTAGGAGGGGTGGGAAGGATCCTCGGTAAGATGTCCCTCATTTCAGGATATGATAATCAAAATTCTGGTTTCCATAGCTTGAAGGCACAACAATGACTGAAATCATAACTATTAGGGTACTTTTTCCTTTTGTTGCAACTTATTTTGTAGTCTGGTGTAAAGACTGACTGGACAAAATTGTTTTGAATTATAATAATGTGACTCGGTTTTTTGCTTACTTTTACGAAGCAAAGGATAACCTTTGCTTCGTCCCCTTCAAAACAATTCATCAAAGTCCCAACAATTTAACATTATTCAGTTCAGCTGTCATCTCCATAATATTTAGTTTAATTTTAATTAATATTATTCTGACTGCGTTCTGGCAGATATTAGAAGTATTGATTCCAATTTGAACTATGTAGATAAAACACGCAATGAGTACTAAAATACTCCATCATGACAGTATATTGAAGTAATTAACACTGATAAAATAACTATACTTACATTTTCTTAGAATTTGTGAGGACGGCATGCAAGCTTTTCATTTTTGAAAGCTGTGCCTCTCGAGACTTATCACGTGTACGCTCTAATTTTGATATCATTGTTTCAAGAAACGGTATATACTCCTGCATCTGTCTAAACTTTGCTTCTTGCTGACTGCATTCTTCAGTACTGAGATCCTTACCTCCACCTAAAACATTAATTTTTTAAATGGGTTGCTCATATAAGCTGAGCTGGGGGTAAGACACGCATATTCACATGAAATGACTTCATTTCCTAGGAAATATTCCTAAAAATACATCTGTGCCTATTAATATTTCAGTATCGTACACATCATATTCGGCTCAACTGTAACACCACACCTCTAAACTGATTAGGACTATGTGTGCGCGCGCGCGCGCACACACACACACACACACACACACACACACACACACACACACACACACACACACACGTTATCTGGAGAAGAAATAGAATGGAAGTCTCCAAGATAAATTATGATATTGTAGTTTTTGTTAACATTTGTTTCCACCTCTCTATGCCTTCACTTAACAGTGACTGGTTATCTTTACCCTGGCCATGCTTACCACAGATTTTCAACTGGAAGTTACTGCTACAATTTTCAGCAGAACCACATCTTTTATCATGTGAATTAACTTTTACACCTATTGTTGCTTCACCTTCAGCCATATCGCAATTTCCTTCATCAAAATTATTTAGGTTTCTTCTGTGTTCTCTCCTCAATAAACTGTTAACACTGATATGCTAAATGCAGCGTTATCTATCCGTCTGTGAAAATGGCCAACATCCAGCCCCTACAACTCTGAATGAAGGTAAATTTCTTTTAAAAATGAAAATATGAAATATGTTGTGAAGGTATCTCAAAGACAGGCAGCCAGTCAGTTGCATCATGTGCAACTATGTCCAAAGTGGTGTGAACATGCAGCATTTGAAAATCTATTTAGTCAGCACAGAATAACAGTAAGCTTAAATGAACTAGAGAGAGAGAGGGGGGGGGGGGGGGGGGGAGCAGACTTTGTTCAAGAAATTATGGTACAATTTAGCTAGCAGCCGCATAGATAAAGGGTCAACAAAAAACCATGGTGGCCATAATAACGGGGGAAAGGGGGGGGGGGGGGGGGACTCAACAACATGGTCAGCAAAAAGCCTATTAAACAAGTCAGTCCATGTGCCATCTCCCATTATCTTATTACTGAGGAAATCACATGAAATTTGATGTTTGGTTAATGTTACTGTTAAAATTCTATAATCAAGAGTGCAAGTTACAAAAAAAAGGAACATAAGAGGATGGAAATTATGACAAAATAAAGAACTAACATGGCACGAAAGAGTATCTTGAGCAAAGTCTTCTTACACTCTATGATGCTACAGAAAAAAAATATCCTCATGTAATGGCAAAACAGTACACCACTCACTAGTGGGTAGGCATTATCCTACTTCTTTCCAACAGCAGGTCCAATCTGAGGGATTAGGATTTCCACAGAGGCTTATGAACTGTACTGATCAAAATCTGTTATTAAAAATAGGGGGGGATGGAATAGGATGCACATGAAAATCTGTTGGCCTCAAATTAATTATTGAAGAATTAAGTGTGGCTAAGGGTTAAGACAAAATATCGGAAGCAAAAGCATCCTATGGAACATGTCATGTTCCTGAAAATCATGTCTACCAACATAAATATTCCTGAATGTACACTTCTTGCTCCAATCAAGTATGATCTGGTGGATATGTAAGTACATTGCTCCTAGAAATCATTTGGTAATTGTTTGCATTCATCCTGGACAAACTGCATTTTTGCTTCAAATTTACATCAGTTACATCAATTTTTTCTACAATCCCATTTCTACAGCAGACAACTGAAGTATTCCACAACTTATCATATGTCTTACCAAGTTCCGACTTCTTATTTTGCCACTACAAATAATTTTTGGATCACTGGATAGTTGTCAGAATATGTATAAAAACATGTACCAAATGGTCTCAAGGTGCAAGATTCAGCATTAAATTGTAAATCCCCTATAAATGTACCAGTGAGTCAGTTCGAAGGAGAGGAAAAGACATTTGCATAACACCAGTAAGAACCGTATCATGTAATGCATGCACTATTCAAAGCAAGGTATGAGGGTGATGGTATCTTTATTTTATGAATATCTAACATCTCCCACCACTCCCCCCCCCCCCCCCCCCCCCCCCCAAAAAAGAAGGAAGGTCCACTTGGGTACATTCACCTTTCTGCATGTGACTGAGCCACTTCTGCAAAGCAGTTTAAGTTTAACTTGTCTTTTCAAGGTAAACAAATTGTAAAGTACTTTTTCCTGCAAGTTTCAAACACCACTACATTTTCTGTGCCCACACACAGTATTGAAGATCACGAAACAACTCTTCTTCCAACAACTGTAATGTAACTTAAATATATCAGTATGCAAACAACTTGTATACTGGCATCTTACTTTACAGTAATTAATACTGCTGCTGCATGGAGAATGAAATGCCAGCTTACCTGCATCCCAAGTTTGCTTATTTTCAGCCATCATGCCCTTTTATGATGATTATTCAGTGCCTGAAAGAGCAAAGCAAAATCAGTAGGAAGTTGGATAGTGTAAGCAACAATTTTGTATCACAAAGGTTATATCAAATACATATAAACAATACAGTATACAACACTTATAATGCAGTAGCAGTGCAAAATGCAAATCAAAACGTGAGACAAAATACAAGGTGGATATGTAGCTGTTTAGCCTTTACTATGTTATCAAAGACAATGTTCTGGCTCAGTTTGTTTCTGATGAATGATTTCATATTTAATTCATTTTGTGCTGTTAAAGATCACTCCCTCCTGCCACAAATATGAATAAAATAGTATAGCTCTACTCTCAAAAACAATGAATGCCTCATTTGACAACAGTTAAATAACTTAGCAGCACACCTAACGAGTTTCAGCTAATGAGATATAGAGTCTTAACAGAACCACTAAATGAAATTTACAATTTCATTGCTAAATGTGTGATCACAATTTTGTGTTGTTTAAGAAATTTGCTGAACAAGATTTTCACATAGTGAGAGTTTACAGGTGACAATGAATGGGCATCACAATACACTGAGCTTTGTGAGCTCATCCACTGGCCATACAGTACTTTGTATGTGTGATTTTTAAGTGAGAAGCAGGCAGCAGTTTTCATCACTTACTCAGCATGTGAATGTGCTACATCTCATGCAACATTAATGGAAACCAGGCTGGAAATCAGTACATGAAGTAACTACAAACTTGTTTATCACACTTCTGGGCATAAGATTCCATACATTCTTCACAGAAAACATTCTCTCACGATTGATTTTCAACAGTGTTTGTCTGTAACATCTAATAATGGCATAAAAGTAGTACAAATACAGCAACACATTTCTTGAGTCAGTAGAATAACTTACACCTCGTGAAACATTATTTATGTAAACTACAAAATGAAAATAACTAAGTGTTCTTCAGGGTATTTAGTGTGAAACAAAATCTTGAATCTTAATATAAAGGTCTTACTAAAATCCACTTTGAACAGTACATATCAAGCACAAAACAGCCTTCAAAATGTCATAATTAAGGCCTTCATTATACCCTAGTGAGATAGTCACATTTATGTCGTGAATGCCACTCGCAAACTGGAAACAAAACCACCATGTGTGCCGTATGTGGTAACTTCGATGAGTTATGGAAAACGTAATAAACAAAATAACAGATGAGAGCTATCCACTGTTTTTCACGTGTGAACTATATTATCCTACATAAATGACAACAACAGTGTGGATGCCATTTACGAGTGAACACGTAATACACATTGTTTGCAAGCAATAGTAATGAAATATTTACGATTTAAGAATGAAAATGCACCCTCTCTCCAGAAAAATTGTGGTATCTGTTATGGCAAGACCAAAAAAAAAACACTCATATACCGCTCACCACTTAAAAAATAGGCCTAAATATTGACATTTCGGAACACGCCGCATGCAACGGCTTCTCTTAGAAAACGCGGCACATAACCAAGATTGGGCGGAAGTTTCTTTTTTTTTCAGAACCATGCCAAACACAGTTTGCGAAAAAGTTTTCACTATTTCTCACGAAGTCCATTGGTGTATTTGTCAAAAGACAATCTTGTCAGTTATCTGCAACGATTAATTTTATTGCAGTTCCAAAATATCAGACACTATCAACATTGTACTATATGTGTAGTTTACATTTGCTTCACACTGCAACGATTAATACCTACGCTAACTCATCACCACTTTTAATGCAACTCCATGTACCTTATTATTCTAGTAAAATTGGGGCATTTTCCAGAAATACGCTCTCTTCCACAAAACGATGTTCAACACCGCTCCACCTATTCTCATTAATGTCTACACGCATTAATGGAATGGGCGATTACAGTATTTTTTGAAACACAGCTACTGCGTATAGAGTTCGTCGTGCTCTGCAACAATTTTCCAACAGTGCTGAAACTCTTTCCAGATCAGCGGAGTATTCCTTTTACCTTCACAAAAAAAATCTGGGCGCACACAACACAAGTGATTGATACTGTCGATTTTTCCTCTTATTTTGTTTCAGGCAGCTCCTCACTTTCACACATTGACGCGGTTCCAAATCTTGGCTAAGTTCAGGCTTCATGTCCAACAGCGCCACTATCCAAGTCTACCAAGTTTGTATCTTCAGCACAAGGCACCATGAAACATTTCTTCTTTCACTCTGTTCTATAGTGTGCCATGTTTGGACTTAACTGCTTGGAGACCTATTCGTTGTTTTCGGCTCACACGAAATTCGAGTATTTCGCTTGCGCCTTTCAAGAAACGTGCAGCCTTCACATGCAGTTTTCGTTCTTGAATCCCGAAGCACACGCCCTAACTGTTGCATTTTGTCCAAACATAAAACTGATCGCTCATCTGCACTCATTTGCTTCATGTTCCATGGTAGAAATGGCGACGTTGCATTCTGGCATTTGACGAGCTTTTCAAGTCGTTCACACATCAACGAAAACCATTCCAGTATTCTTCTGTCCCTGCAAACTTACCTTTCATACAATTAAGACGACTGTATCTGTCTTTTAACAGTGTCTCTCAAAACATAATTCAAATTCCATTCGATCTTGACGATACATTTTCTTGTCCGCTCCTTCATCTGCAAAACAAGACTGAATCGCCCAGCACAAGCCAGAGTTAAGGCCCAGGGAATTCTAGTTGTTCATATTACCACCAGGTGGCAGTCTGTGAGTACGCGCTTGAAATCTGCCAGTGACAGCCATCGATTCTCTCTACATTAGTTCTTGGAGTTGGACGGACGCACTGGCACGTACGTTAAGCTATCTCAATACTCGTGTTCATTTGGAACGGTATTGTCTACATGTTAGTACGCGTGGTATTTGAAACGTTTAAGTATTTAATTTCAATAGTACAGAGAAAAAGGATAGGATTTAATTCGGTGATGTAAATGGGTTGCGTGGAATCGCGTGGATGTTTTCGTACATCCAACGTATTATTACAAGTCGCTGTGCAATTATTACAGCGCAAACACATATGTACTGACAACATTCCTACGTGTAAATTGCTATTTAGCACCTATTTAGTGAATTTCTGCTGGTACTACGTTGCGAGTTATCTGTGTATTCATGCGCGCACGCAGTTAAGACAGTGGCGAGGTTGCTGCTATCGTAGTAGTTCTGCTTCGAAGCAGCTCGTGGAATTTCCAGTGTAGTGTTCTCCTGGGTGTGCTACGATATATGATGGAGTTCAATGCAACACAGCGTGATATTGACCGCCTTGTGATATACAATAGAGGAATATAGTGAAGGGAATGTACGTATATTCGTACGTACAGTCACAGTTGTTGCATAGAATTTGTGAGTTGTATAGCGTGTTTTACAGGGTATTTGACCCGTTGTGATTTTAAAAAGAAAGAAATAAGTGAGCAGGTATAATCAGTGCTGAGAAACAAAAGCGAAGCTGCAGCGGCACCTTATTCCAAAAATAAATAGCCTCCTTCAAACTCTCCTTGTGGAAATTCCTTTTAAGCGTATGCTAATGTCTTCCGTTTACTTCTGAAGGTAAGTGTGTAGGTGGAAGTGTCAATTTTTTGACGTTGCTCAGAGAGTGGTATGTTACGAAAGTGGAAAGATATAGCTTAGAGCCTGGCATTCGAACTCTTTTGTTTATTTGAACTCGTTGTCGTCAACTGTTTAGTCATGCGTACACTATGTTCTGGGTAAAAGAATTAAGTCAGAATCTCGCTATTTTATGTTGAATGAAACTGTCAAAGATGTTACTGAAATTCGTAAGCAACATTAATCGTACATAAAGCTGAGACTACCTATTCTACATCAATTTTAAAAGCTGAAATACATCTTCTACTCACGACGCTGGAGCATTTCTCGACAGCACTACATGCAAATGATTGCACAGCCTGATAACCTGTTAAATCTGGATATCAATCGCAGGTAAGTTTTCGTATCTCAAAACATTGTGGAAGGTGACTTCATGCGACAAAAAATGGTGCCACTTTACTTGAGGGGAAGGCAGTTACGTTCCCGTAACAGTAGTCATTTTCGTACTCACCACTTGGCCTCAGACTGTGGTTTACGGACAAAAGCTGTAAATGTTTCGAAATAAAGGAAAACACACTCGTGTCACATGCGCGCACAGGAACAGCCTTCAGTGAGCACGCGCCATATTCTGCTGCTGCGCAGTTGGGTTTGCTCTTGGGTCTATCGTTAAGGGTTTGGATACGTACCGGATATTTTTATGCTTTCCTGTATGATCTGTGACAAATAGTTCCCCACCAAGAAGTATGTAGATCATGTGTAACTTAGGTACTTAATTTGGATGCTCTACGGATTCTAATGGAACATATTGGGCCAGATATAAGACAACTTAGTTTTGTAAAAACGGAAGGAAACTCAATGTTTTATTTTAGCGAGAATCAATTGGTATGAAACAATATAAACTTAACGTCTTATAGTTTGCTGGTGTAGGCATTTGCTTCATAAAAGTATTTTTAACTTTTCGTTGTGTTAAGTCGAATAAATGACGCAAGAGGTCATTAATTCTGCTCAGCTGTATAAGAAACCTATGTGATTAGTGTAGTTATTTCTGAAGCTGTTTGCATCTTATTCAGTACTTCTTATTCAATACATTAAGCGCACATTTCGGTGACGGAGGCGAGAATCAGTCTTTCGTGAATGGCGTAGACAAAAATTCCATACGTATCTTCGCTGTTGGCGCTCGTTCTGTTTTTGTTGTGTACGCTTCTGAAAACGTTTGCATTTCATCGTTTATAACAATCCAGCTGGAAAACATCTGCTGCTGAGTAATTGCTTTTAACGGAAGGTGGTAAAATAGTCAAATTGTTAGGAAGTATGGAACTGTCCTTTTTGCTCCTTATGTTACCCTCACATGCGAAAATAGGAAACGCCGTATCATTGGTTAGATGATACACGCATAAGTACATCAGTCGTATGAATTTGTCAGTTGAGTCGTGGAGAAACGTCAAAGTCATCAGTATAAAAATTTTGACCGGCACCTCATTTCTTAAGTCGCAAAGAAAGGATGCCATCGGTAAGTGGATTTGTTGAAAGCTGTTCAGTTAGTAAACAAAAAAAAGGGCCTGTTCGTATCAGGAATGTGATGGAGATCCCGCTCTCCATTTCAACTGAATCCAGTGCATTGACGTAACATGTTATCAGAGATAGTAGGTGACCAGAAATACGACAGTCCTCAAGAAAAATGAGCATAATGTAAGATGGTTCAAGTATTACAGATAACTCATAGGCCAAATCGTCATAACAGAGGAAATTAGGTAAAAGTGAACGTTG